>NC_088931.1:14160000-14255000 GCF_038396675.1 Hydra vulgaris
CAAAAAAAGTACGTATCATATTAATGTAGCTGTGTGTTTAACTTCATTTTCTGTTTTGTATAAAAAATAAAAAGTTCAAAAAATGAAACTTATATACAATACTGAATTTATTAACAATTTAGGAACAACAAAAATGATTATAAAATAAATGTCCACAAAATATGGGTCAGATAAAATGACTGATAGATGTCATTTTTTTACTGGATGATGTCCCAGACAATGTCCAATGTCCGGCAGCTATTTCGAGCCCTGTATGTATGTTTGTATGTATGTATGTATGTATGTATGTATGTATGTATGTATGTATGTATGTATGTATATATATATATATATATATATATGTATAAAGGCCTCAGCAGGAATAGCAGGCAATCGCCTGCATAACTGTGTAAGTCAGTTTACATGGGCAAAATATAGCTCATGCAAATAAACAATTTTTTGTAAAACAGCAATACTTAATGTCTTTTATGTTGAGTCATATTTTATTTACATAAACAAAATTTGTAAAAAACATCAAGCACATATAAAATAAAATATGGCTTAAGTATTACATAATTACACAAAGATAAAAAAATTGAATCTTTTTTATTAAACAATAATAAATATTTATTCACTTATTTAAATTATGTAACAAAAACAATTTCAAAAGTATTGAACTTATTCATTCAAGTTTTAATTACCAAAGTCTTTCCTTATAATTACTTGCTTTCTTGCTTGAAGTTATTTCAGTGCAATTTTTTAACTTTTCAAATTAGAAAAAAAAGTTTCATAAAAAAGAAGAGTAATGAAGGAACTTTTTAAATAGGAAAATAAGAAGAAATCCGACAAAAAAATATTTATAAAATAATAAATTGTTACAATAAAAAAGCTCAAATATTTTCTAGTAATCTTTTAAACTCTATTAAAATAGTTTAAAAGGTTTGAACAAATGCAATGTTGTTTTTAACAATTTTTCTAGAAAACTTTAAGAAGCTTGAATAAATAAATATCAGAAAAAACCTAATAAATAAATATTGGTACAAAACATTACAATGTAAATCTTAAAAAACTATTACTCAAACATAATCAATTTTAATTTATCCATGAGCTTCTTTATCTCAGTATTGAAAAAGTCTGCAAAAATGCTTATTGCCCATATCACCCACCATATTCATTTCAGACAGGCAATCAGTGTATTGCCTGTCTGAAATGAATCGTGAACTCATTTATTCCGGTCGAGACCAGTAATTATATATCATATATTATTCTTTGTTGCTGGTGATTTTGATGCTCATCACACTCAATGGCTTGGCTCTAGTGTCAGAGTTTCTGCAGGCGTTATAGCCCACAACATTCTCAATTTCTAACACAAATAGTCAACTATCCAACTCACTTTCCAGACAATATGAATCATTTATCCTCTCTATACTTGATTTATGTCTTGTTTCTAAACCTAGTCAGTGCCTAGTTTCTCCACATTCACCCTGAGGTGCTTCTGATCACGGTCTCACAACAACCTTAAAACCAACTGGGATTCTTTCTATGATTTTGTTTGTGATAGCCCTTGAATAGAAATCTTTCATCTTTCTGCTGACAAATGTGCTTCTTATGTAACTTCTTAGAATCTTTTATTCCCTAATGATGATTTCAAGTCAAGCCTCACTCTTTTCCATGGTTTTCTTCTTATTGCGCTGCTACAATTTTCAATTATAACCATTACTTCCGTATCTGTCACCAAAACAATTCTCCAGAAAACAATCTTGTAATTTATCTTAAAAATTAGGCTCCCAAGACATGTCACTCATCATTCAATTAGGTCTCAGTTTTTCAACTAGATCTTTTCATTGAACATCAATTCTTAGGAATTCCCTACCTTTATCTTGTTTTCTGATTCATATAATTTGCAATCTTTTAAGTTGTTTGTTAATCGTTATCTTGCTTCTCAAACTCTTCCAATAACTTCCAACTCTAATATATATATATATATATATATATATATATATATATATATATATATATATATATATATATATATATATATATATATATATATATATATATATATATATATATATATATATATATATATATATATTAGTAGAAAATCACTTAACTAAATTTTTTTCCATTTCAAAATGGAAAAAAATTTAGTTAAGTGATTTTTTACTAATATATAATTGCTCTGTTCTTTTAAGAACATTGAGCACTCTATTGTGTAGAATTCTTTTTACAGTTGTTTAAATATATATATATATATATATATATATATATATATATATATATATATATATATATATACATATATATATACATACATATATATATACATATATATATATATACATATATATATACATACATATATATATACATATATATGTATATTATATATATATATATATATATATATATATATATATATATATATATATATATATATATATATATATATATACTTGAAATAATACAAATAAATTTGTTTTGCTGTATGTTAAAAAAATACTACAACGTACTTTTTAAATAAAAGTAGAAAAGCACAGCTTTGTTTAATACATTTTTCATTTGTCTAAAGTCTACCGTGACATCAAATACTAAAACTTTTATGAATTAAACGCGCTTCAAAGGAATTAACCAAAGTCTGTAAATTGCGACATATAATTTAAAGGCTCAGTTTTTTGAGTAAAATGGTGAAGGCAAGCTTCAACTAAAACGACAAGATTAGTTTTTCTCTGCATGCATTCATTATTTATTTTTAATCCAAAAAATTTGGTTCAAACCTTTTTTTTAACATTATCTTTAATATGAACACAACATGTGTTGGGACCCCTTTAACCTTTCTTGGTCAATTATAAATTAAATAAATATTGTTTCTTTTATTTTTCAAACAAAATATTTACAAAAAATTAAATTATATAATGAGATAAATTGTATTAAAGTTTAATATTTTTTTAGCACTATATATATATATATATATATATATATATATATATATATATATATATATATATATATATATATATATATATATATATATATATATATATATATATATATATATATATGTATGTATATATATAGCTCATTAGCTTGTCATGATTTTGTTGTGATAAAATTATCTTTATTTTTTTTTATTTAAGCACATTAACTTTTTTAATGCAATAACATGAATTACAGCAAAACAAGTTTATTTTACTAATTAAGAAAAAACAAAATGAAGCATTATTTTCTAATTTTACATATTGCGGAATGTCCATTTTGTTTCAATTTTTTTTTTTTAATTTAAATAATTAAATTTAATATTTTTTATTAACATTTAACATAAATTAGTTTCTTTTTTTATTTAATATTTGCAAAAATGAAATCTTAACTTTCTTTTTTATTTATTATTTCTTAATATTGCAACTTTGCAAATGATGATTTTTTATTTTTAAAAAATTATTAACAAACAAAAAATGTTACTTGTTGCAAAGAAAAAAAACTCAAGTTAATTTACCAGTGCTTTTTTTGTGAAAAATGAAGATTTAAGTTTCATACCATTGTGCTTTCACTTGCCTTAATGCAAGAAAGTTAAATGTGCGCTTTATGAATATTTTTGATGCAGTGTTATAAGTTATAACATGTTTACAAGGAATTTAACTTTTTGTAAAAAATAGAAAAAGAGAATGAAAAATTGCAAAAAAAAAAAAAATTTTATTCAAATAACTTTTTTATTCAAAATTCTTTCTAAATTATAAGGAAATTTCTGTTTTCACTTTATTGATATTACACAATCTGTTAATTAAATATAAAGCTGATGTAACTTTTATAAAATAATATTTTTCTAAACTACAATTTTTTGCAAAATAAAATTTATAAATATAAACAAAGGCATTGCAAGAGTTATATTGCTTCAAGTGTTAACTCAAGCAAAAAAATTAATAATAGAGCTGTATCCATAAATGAAATTTTTTTTCAATTATAAAAAAATAAACTCTTTATAAGATGTTGTTTGTAATAATGTTTTTTCATTTTTATGATAAAATCAATCATTATAACAAAACAAACTAACAAAAAGAAAATTAAAATATCAAAAGCGATGTTAATATAAAATTAAAATTTAGCGTGAACTATTTTTTAGCTAATAATTTTTTTGTTTTGTTATTTCATTTTTTAAGAAAATTCTGTAATTGTTTTTGTTATTGTTTGTTATGAGAAATTGCCTAAATAAATATTCTTGCTATTGCAAGATGATAAATAAAAGTTTTAATAATATGTTTCTTTTATGATTTCTTTTTTAAGTGCCTTTAACATCTTTTTTTTTTTCTTTTGCTGAACATTTTTGATGGAAAAGTCAGAATAATAAAAATTAATTTTTTTTTTTTTTTGTAACTCATTACATATGTAAATAGAGCGAATATCAAATGTGATTTTTATGCAAATTTATTATTGTTGCTGTTATTTAAGCTACTTCATATTTCTTGTCTCACTATAATATTTAAAAATGTCCTTTGTTTTTTTTTCATCATCCTTCTGATCGTTAAACATTGTGCACATACTCTATTTACTCATGCACTTTTGGTACCTAATTTTTATCAATGGTGGAAGGTAGAAGAGGAGAGATAAAAAAATAAAATTATCCATCTTCACCTCACACCTCCATATCTAACCTAATATAAAAATACACTTCTCATGTTTGGCAATGATATAAAAACAAAGTACAATAATTTTTTGAGAAAAATTACCAATTTTACAGAAAAGACATTCTTCTATAGAGAAAATATGCTTTTTTGTTTGTTAAGATGGTGGTTTAGCACTCCCTCTAGTCCCAGGATACGCCCAGTGGGTAGAAGCTATTGTAAATTTGTAGCCAACAGTTACAACTGTCTTTTGATAGCAAGTTATAGGGATTTAGATAAGAATTGTTAAAGTTATAACAATTTATGTGAAAAAAAGAAAATTTTGATATCCATATATCAGAAATTAGCTACTAAAAACAACATAACTTTTTGTATAATTGTTCAATTTTGATGATTTTTACATTTAAAATACTGTATTGAAGGGTTTTTTAATGATATACAACATTCTAGTACTTTATGAACCTTAAAATTTTATTTCACGTACCTACCCTTACACCTATTTTTTGATACCAAATTGAATCTGATATTTTAATGCAGTCAATATAATATATTACACATATTTTCTGAACTCTCTTTTGATTTTTTTTTACTTTTTAAATTTTTATTCAAGGTTTTAAAAATATTAAACTTTCCTTACAGTTTCTGCTAACTTCCTTAACTGTTTTTCACGCTCATATTGGGTCATGAGTTGCTCATTATCCTCAGCAAGTAACTCTAACTCAACATTTTGCTCATTATTTTCATTATAGGCAGTTTCTAATTGCTCTAAAACATTTATAACCATTGGCATAAGCATCTCAACCACATTAGAACCGTATTTCTGCATCATTCTCTCGAATTCTGCATATATACAACTTGCAAGGCTAGATACCCTCTCAGACATTTCCCCACCACCATCATCATCATTACTGGTATAAACTGATTCTCGAAGATTAAAAGTATCATCATTTTGATCCATTAGATCAATGTCGTAAAGCAGATTTCAGACGTTATAGATGATTACGTTTACATAACAAAATACTTTAATTCTTAACCTTTGACTCTTTAAATTAATTTAAATTACGATAACGATACCGATATGTCCGTATAATAGAAAGTTTAAATATTAGACAAATACTAATAATTTTCGTGTCTATAATAATTTAACAATATAACTTTGTATGGCTATTAAATAATTTTATTTATATTTATCCACTTTTCTTTTAGTATGGCGAGTTTACTCGAGATTTGTTGTTTCAACCAAGTAGGTGAAACTGCGGTTAAATAATTCGACCGCAATATTAGCGCGGAAGTTTAACGAATAATAAAAAACAGGATTAGAGTTTATATTAAGTATAAACACGGATTTGTGACATTTACAACATTAAAAAACACTTTTAAACGTCTTTCCCGTTTTTTTCAACATTAATAATACAGGGTTATTTTTATTAAACAACTATCTATTTAAATATATAATGAACTTTAAATGTTCTTTTCAAAGAGTTGTGATTTGCACCACAGGGTAAGATAACGTCATTCAAGTCGTTTTGGTGTTTCAAATCGGCTTGAGGTTGTCGCTTCCCAAATCAAAATTAGGTATGAGCTAACAACGGCTGAGAACTTTTATTAAAAGTTTATAATTTTTTTTTTTTTAGAGTTTAAAACTAGATCTTAGCATCTTATAAGAGGTCGTTGATAAACAATTATCCGTGATTTTTTCCGGTTTTTCGACCCTCTGCCCCTTCGTCTATTTTTCAATTTATTGCCAAATTCAACCACACCCCTCCTTACTCTCTTCCTCATAAAAGGTCAGTTTTTATTATAACCAGGGGCGGATCCAGACCACCTAGTAGGAGGGAGGGGGTAGGAAGGAGAGTTTTGAAGTTTTTATAATTCAGTGGATCAAGACTATAGTAAAGTACGAGGGAAAGAAGAAATTCAGGTTTAAATCATAAAATTTTTTTAATTACTTTTTTAGTTAGTAACGATGAAATTACGTCATATTGATTGACAACAGGCCAGTTTTTTTGCCATACACAAATTTATAAAAATTTCTTATCACTTTCAAACAGCTTCCTTAATTTACTTCCACTTTCAAAAAAACATACTTTTTTAAATATATAAATTTACAAAAAAAATTATTTAAAAAAAAAAAATGGGGGGAAGGGGTAATTGACCCCTATGGATCCGGCGGCTTCCGAAATCAGATTCGTTGCGTTAACTTCATTTTCATCTAACAATTCAACAGTTTCTAAACTCTTTTTAATGGTGAAGAGTTTGAAAATTTATCTAAATTCTTTTTAAAAAAAAAAATGGAGGGATTTTATCTTTTAAAAATTATCCCTCTGACAAATTCGTAGATATGGTCGCATCCCTATGGTAAGAGGGAGTGTAGAAGCAAAAGAATAGATATAATAGTTCTTTTTAGGCATGGCTTGAGACTCAAAGTAGACATTGCACTTTTTACAGATTCTATCAGTTAGAACAGACTGAACTGATAAACAAAAGACAACCTAGAAAATTTTAATCAATAATTTTTGCTGTTTAAATATATAAATCAATAGGTATTAAAAAAAAATACAGATAGGCGGAGAATAAAAAAACAGATGGCGGGAGAAAAAATATAGATGGCCGGAGAAGGAAAATGATATATTTTGTCTTATTGCCAAGCCATAAAAGAACTATATAAATTTACAAATTTATAGCAATATAACAAATGATAATAAAATTTTCCTCATTAAAATTTTAAAAAACAAATAAACAAAAAAATTACAATTAAATAAGTAAAAAATAAAGAGTAACAACAAACTATTAAACTTTTACTTGATCCATATTTTAAATATAGCAAAAAAAATGTTGATTAAAATTAGTTAAAATAACAAAATAAAATAATAAAATAAAAGGGAACAATTGGAAATCCTTTGGCTGCTCAAAGAAGAATACTTTCATTATTTTATGCGATGATCATAAACAGAGATTGTAAAAATAATTCTTTAGCTACTTCTGAAACATCTACTGCTTTGATCCCGTCTCTAATTTGGCTCACCGGGACAGATGTAAAGTAAGAGCTTCTTTTCAGACCAAAACTAGAACGATTGTCACATTTCACAACTTAAGTAAAGTATTAACTCGTACAAGACGACAGGCAATCCACAATTGTTCTTGTGATAAATAAAACTCCTTTGTTTTAGCTCTGATTGTTCTGGATCAATATACTCTGCAACGGTTGGGTAATCGTCAATTTGTAGGTCAAACCAAGCAACTACTAAAGCCTGTCAAGCATAACCAAAATTTTGCTTTTCTAAATCTTAATCTACTACCCTGGCTGATTTAAAAAGATATACCGGTTAATTAAAAATTTAAAATAATTCAATACTTTACAAATTAATTCTTTTAAAATTACCTATTTTGTCTTTCATATTTTGCAAATATTAATTTTTATCAGTGAACATTTATAATTACCATAAGAATCAAGATAAGATTATTAATTTTCTGCTAGGTGGTGCTACTCGATGCTCTGCTCGGTTAAATACGTGGTTTTTTGGTATGCGTGGTTTTCTGATTGATCAGTAATGTAGGTACGTCCAGTTTAGTCGCCACAATTAATCGTGATCTGGAAGAGTAATTCTGTACTCTAGTACCGAGTAGAATCCTTAAACGTGCCATTTGTCTTCTGGTGTTTCATTTCTTCTTATAAGAAGGGGAGTATAGAGAGCGCTCTATACTGGCCTAATTATTAGAATCAATAATTATCTTGAAGTAAAAATAAACTTTTACTTTATAAAAAAGACAAATTTTTAAAATTGTTTTTAATTTTGTTTCTTTTTCTTTTTTACAATACAAGTTGAAGAGTTAAATAATTTACAAAAATTTTATTTTAAAATAACTATATGTTTACAAACTGTCTTTGAAAGGCATGGTTAGGGCGTAAAGAAGTAAATTTACTTTATTACAATTCTTCGTTTCTTTTTGCAGTACACGTAACGAGTTCCATTAACAAAGTACTTTTACTTTTGTTACTTTTCAACTTTTTCTACTTTGCAACGAGTTACTTTCAAAAAAAACGTACAAAAGTACTTGAACTTTATTGGTTTGATTAAATCGTTTAATACACACAATATCAAAAACTGACACCGGTAACGCTTGATGTTTGATTCTAGCCATGCACCAAGACGCAAGGCATATTGAACACACAAGATACGCAACCTAAATACACAACTTAATGAGCAAATTCACTGTCTGTTAGGAAAACTATTCGAAAACTTTTATAACAAAACGCGGCTGTTTGCTGTTTGTGTAGTTGTCTCGCTACACATAAAAAAAAATGTTTTTTTCTTTTCACTAAATAAAAATCTTTTTTTTTTTTTAAAATACAACTTCATTTTTTTTACACATTTTCAAATAAATTTTTATAATACAATAATCTACAAATATTAATATTAACAACCGTAGAAACACATCAGTTGTAATAAACATATTTACGTTGACAGATATAATATATTACTTAGTACTCATTACTTTGTAACTAAAAAATACTTTCGACATACCGTACTTTTTTACTTTAACTTAAGTATTTTAGTTTACCAGTATTTTGTTAATTTTACAGACAGTACTTTGACGTTGTCAACCTTGTTGACAAGTTCTTTAATTTTACTGTTATAATGTTATCATACAGTTTTTAAAATTTTCCAAAAAAAAGGGAATTAATAGTCTTGAACACATTTTGAAAAAAAGTTATCCTTTTTATTCTTTAACATTTTGCATAACAAAAGTTAAACCTAAGTGCTTTTGTAATCCTGATTAGCAATCTAGTTATCAGGATTGAAAAAGAGTTTTCGGATATTATTTTAGTCTATTACTTTATTACTTTATTAACATGCAAAGACAAGAATTTCACGATATCATCTTTGCTAAACTTTTAAAATATTTTTAAGTAAGTATTAATAAATTTTTAGTTTATATCAACAAACTAGTCAAAGGATTTATGCTCAATAAGATTTAAAATGATTTATTTATAGATTTATTTTATTACAAAGAATTGTTAATCGTTCTAAAAATTTTTATTTTGTTATATTATAAAAAGCTCAAAAAATTCTAGTAACTAAACATTTTATTTTTTATTTTTATTGAGAACTTAAGATCATTTAATATGATTTAAGTCAAAGTAATGTTCTAGGCCTCTCATCATTTATCCACAACTACAGCAGATCGCAAGAATGCATTTCATTTAATAAATACAAGGTAGCTCGAAAAAATTTCCGCAAAATTGTAAAAGCAGCTCATAACTTAAAAATTAATAAAATCAGCAAAAATATTGAATAAGTAATCCACAAAAGTTTAAAACAATATCCGAAGAATAAAATCAGATCAAAACACTCGTATTTTCACTATTAATAAAAAATTAGACAAAAAAGAAGTTGTTGAAGAATTTAGAAAAAACTTTAGTACTATTCTCAACACGATTACCGTCATATTCCACAAATCATAGATGAGCCTAATAAAATACTCGTATCAACTTCCGACATCGAAACTTGTATTCTTAAGTTTAGATCTAATAGATCGTGTGATTCCTGCGGAATTACTACAGAACACCTTAAATACTCCTAGAAATACTCCTTAGAAATTTGGTTGTTATAATAATTCACTTCTTAATAAATTGGACGCTGTTGGAAGGTCAGCATTAAAATTCTTCTTTAGTATATCAAAGTATAGAAAAAATTACCTGCATCCTTTCTTTAAGACTATTGAACAATTCGACTTGTTTTTCCCTGCTTTTGACTCAGATATCTGATGTTACTAAAGATAACCTATTTATCAACGAAGTTATAAAAATATGCAATCAACTTGAGCTAAACTTTGCCCAGTGTTAGATAAAAGGAAAAAAAATAACGACTAAGTGCTGCTACGATTACATAGGAGACAATATAGCGGCAATTTTGAACTATACCTTTGAATTCTGGAATATCAGAGAGCAAAGACTAGTATTTACGAATTTGATGGAGGAAAATATTCCAAGAAGAATTTAAATTAGACTTTAGAATGAAAGTATAAACTATTAGTTTTATACTCTTTGTTTGTTTTACCTGTAATTTAAATGATAAAAAGAATAAATAAAATTTGTATAAAAATGATAATTTCATACAAGTAACCCGGTGGGAAATGAGTTAGCGACTAGCGAGCGAAAAGCTAACTTTATACCGATATTCAAGCAACTTTTTTTTCTTATTTTATTTTTTCCTAATATCTTTAACATCTTTGAAAATTTTTAGTATTGAGACTATTATAGTTATGAGGATAATTGAACTTTAAACATTGCGATTTTGTAGCAATGTGTCGCTAGCTACATATCGTAGCTTTGTAGCTAACTACAAAATATCTACAAATCTAAAGCTGGTTGATAGCCACATATCAAAATTTTAAGACAGCGATTTTATTACGATATGACGCTAGCTACATTAGCCACTGGGTCTTTAGCTTATTAAGCTAGCTGTCCTCGTAGCAAATCGATGTCTTTATCTTAATAAATATCGATAGCTTTTCGCTAACTTAAAAAAGCTAGCGGTCCTCGTGGCCAAATCGCTGTCTCTATCGTTACGATTATTGCTAGCTAATCGCTAGCTGATTTCCCACCGGAAATCAAAATCAAAAACAAAAATGTCCAAGTAGGCATTACCCACCTAAATGAAGGATTGATATTTTAAATTATACATGTCTTTAAAATAATTCAGAATGAACACGCATTCACTTTACTAGACCAATATTTAAACATATACTTAAAGGTAAACAAATGTAGGCTTCCCCCACTCCCATTATTATGTTTATGTTATCGTGTATGTTAAAGTACTCAATAATTCAATCCATAATGCCAATAGTTCACTCAAAACAAATGTATCTTTCTAAATAAATAAAGTTTAAAGTATGTCATTTTTTTGTAAGCAAAATTTAAAGAAGTTTAGAAAACGCAAACTGACACATATGAGCATAAATGAAATGTCGTTTGTTTTATATTTTATGTTAATATTTAGGCGTCACTTTCGTTTGTACATAAATTGAATATCTTACAAATCAATAACTTGAATACTGAAAGAATTAAAGTATTTCATTCAATACTTTTTAAACCAATGCGCAAAAAATAAAACGAAATACAATGTTAACATTATATGTGTTTTTTTTTTGTTTTTTTTTTGTCACAAATTACGTTTTCAGGCTATTTTTAGGATTAAAAAAATTACTATTATTTATACAAAAAAATTGAATAATTTGATAAATGGATTAACAACATTATAACCATAATGTGGAATGAAATATCACAAATGTTTATTTCTCAAAAAAACAAAAAAGCAACTTTTATTAATGGTTTTGAGAATTCATTAGCTGAAACAAGCTCTAGTCAAGCAGAGGATTTAAACAATCATTATGATGCTGCAATTCCTGATAACTATGACGTAAGTTTTTTACCTAATTTTTATTCGAATTAAACATGAGAAAGATGTATACATATATATATATATATATATATATATATATATATATATATATATATATATATATATATATATATATATATATATATATATATATATATATATATATATATATATATATATATATATATATATATATATATATATATATATATATATATATATATGTATACATCTTATACAGAAAGTTTAAACGCACTTGTTTTTTTTTAAAAGTTAAGTTATGTTTCGAGTGGTACAAAGAGAAAATACGAGGCAGGATTCCGGTTTTTTTTTTCTTTATTTTCTTAGCCGATTATTAATTAAGAAAAAAAAACTTTGAATCTTTTCTGAAACTAAATAACAAACTCAAGTAATCAAAAGATTACTTAGAAAAAAGTGCAATAAAGTTTAAACGCTCCTCCAACTTCTTCTCCAATTTTCAAAACCTTTTTACTACCCGTAATAGTGAACCTAAAGAACACCATTTTGGAATCTTTGGGTCAATTCCGCTTATCAGCGTTAACATCTAGTTAAAATCTTTTGAAAAAGTTCCTTAATTTACTATGATCCCAGTTCTAATCGGTTCTGACGTATATTAAATATATATAGTTGTCAAAACGCAATATTTCTATCAATTTTCACAAAAAATACTAGAATTCCGACCAAGAAAGAGCTTATAATTAAGAAAAATTGCCAATAAACAATCAGAACAGATCATATTGTTAAACTATAATGTTCATTTCAGCTAAAAAAAGTATTTATTTAAAATCATAATAAAATTTGGACAGGAGGCTGTGATTTTAAGAAGAATTGTTTTTTAAAAAAAGAACCTTCGGTCTGGGTTTTTTCGATATAAACATTTATATTTCACGATAGCGCAAAGTTTCTTTTCATAATTCACAGACCTGACCATTTTACGGAAACATGTCGTAGTCAACAAAATATCATACAGACGCTATTATATTTTAAAATTACCTTAACCACACCGAGCAGTGTTACATGAAAATTTTTTGTTAAGTGATTTTCTACCAGTTTATTATTGCTCTGTTCTTTTAAGAACATTGAGCACTCTATTTTGTAGAATACATTTTAAAACATTTAAATATATATATATATATATATATATATATATATATATATATATATATATATATATATATATATATATATATATATATATATATTGCTCAACCGTTCCGGCACTTTTATTTTTTAAATGACGCCACTAATTTTAAATAATTATAAAGAGAATATGACCTAAAAGCGGACCACTGTAGTTTTGCTCATCGGTTACTGAGTGGACCATTAGTGGCAGCCGCTAAAAGTGGCTAGCCGATGACTAGCCACTATTAACATGTCGGATAGTTATCGTCTTGCCATTGATAGCGGCTGTCACTAATTGTCCAATGTCAGGTCAGGTTATCCTGCTACTGGTAACATGTAACCCAGAACAATCTGCTTCATGTCCTGCTGCCTTGTAGGATACGCCTTTTTAGGCAAAGGCTAGGAGATGCAAACTCCGATTTAAAACACCCCCTGCCTTGGGGCTCTTGGTTGAGTAAAGGCTAGAGATGGTGTCTCGATAAAAATTCTCATCTTGGGCAGATGTTAAATGCACCCGGCTACTGTCTTGTAGAAGGCCTCCTAGGCAAAGACTTAAGGGGTAAACAGATTCTATCTGTTGACCAGCATCGCACCCCTTCTTCATCTATTAGGCTGGCGCAGATGTATTTTAATACATTGTTTAGGATGTTGAATGTTGGATCTTCTTGACTCAATGCATGGTTTTTGCTTGTGACACAAGCAAAAACCATGCATTGAGTTTTTATGACTAAGCAACTCATTTTTATGACTAAGCTACTCATTTTATTATCTCTAATAAGAGTACAGCTCTAAAACTCAGTTTTATGGTTCTGAGGCCGGCTGGTAGTTAGGTTTCCCGAACTCTATGGTAGCTCTCATAAAGGCTGATTCCATTAACAGCTAAAAAATATCAGAGTACTAAGAGTGCTATGTTGCGCATGGATGATGTCCCTGTTCGTACCTTTGGTGTGCGTTGTTGAGGTCACATTTGGAGCCTTTTGTGACGGCTTAGAGTTTATTAATAGTAATGAGGCAATTTCTTGGAATATTAAATAGTGTACTGAGTACTACCTATGCTTTGGGTCAAGTTATTTAACAAATTTAAAATGACAAAAGTACCAAAAACTATAAAACACAAAAAACCATTGTTATCACCAAGTTCTCTTCATCTTTTCTTTTCCAGTAACTTCCAACTCTTATAGTGGTTGCTTGCAGTCTTGTAGGAAGCAAAGATGTAAAAAAATAAAAAAAGTAACCGACGGGCAAAACTCCAATAAAACGCTAAAAAAATGCCTATATAGGTCCACTGCAAATCCACTAAAATAAAGAATGCTGGGATAAATGAGTATTTATTTGTATTACGCTTTGCTATTTCTGTATTTATAAGGTTGATTAGTTATTATTAAGGTTGATTGGTTATAGTGGTCTATAGCAAACAAACTTCAAAAAATAATTTTGCAAATAAATTGGAAAAAAACAAAAATCAGTGTTTATTAGTTAGAACAGAAATGTAAAAGTATTTTTTTAATTTATGAAAATAGTTATTTGTCCTGTTTTTTATTTTTTTGTTTTACTTTTCATCATTTTTATTTTATTTTTTATTACAACTTTACCCAAATGTATATAAAAAAAGGAAAAATAATCCCTGGTAGGTTGACAATAATTCGCATAGAACTGAATGTTAGAACACACGTTTGCGACATTACTACAAATAAAATGTTAAAAGTTCCCATTATACCCACATCAGCAAAAAAAGTTGTCTAAGGGCAAAGATTTAAAAATTTTGTTTTTTTTGCTAATGCATTTTACTATCCATAAAAGTATTCTGCTTTTCTCTGATTTTAGGTATAAACAAATATTGCTAAGTTTAAGAGGATTTTATCTATTGTTTAGCGGTTCTAAAAAAAGACTTTTTTTCGTTAAAAATAACTTACTATAGTTCTGATATAATAAAAAAAGAAAGTTGAGAGTATTAATTTAGTTTAGTTATCTAAATTAATACTCACAAAAAAATTAATACTCTCAAAAAAAAAAAAACTAAACTTTAGTATTTTTTTTTTTTTTTTTGAGAGTATTAATTTTTTAAAGCAAATTTTTATGACCTCTGCTAATGAAAATAGTTTTACAAATATACATACAAATATTCATCTGTATGATTTTTTAAAATAAGTTATCAACTCTAAAAGTATTTAATTAAAATATACAGTGATGAAATTCTTTCTTAAAATATACTGTGATGAAATTCTTGCTTAAAATATACTGTGATAAAATTTTTTCTTAAAATATATTGTGACGAGATTCTTTCTTAAATTATACTGTGATGAAATTCTAAATATACTTAAATTTTCAATCTGTAAAAAATGCTTCTCTATAAATTACTTTATAAAAAAACAGATAGCTAGATATCCTGCAAAATTCAGAGAATTAAATAAATTTTGCAAAAGTCAAGGAATTTTGATTGATTTCATTGGAAAATGAACATCAAAATTTGCTAGCCACCCTCATAATATACATTTACGTTAACTAACTGCACCCATATTAAGACGAACAAATGCATTATTATATTAACCATGGTTTTATCTAATAAATTGAGTGATCCACACAGTCATATAAATAATAAGAAACATTTCATGCATCAAATTCCTCTATTCACATGTATACGAACATTAGAAAGCTGTCTAGATTACTTTGCCACCAGATAATTATACTCATGTAATTTTTAATGTTACCCTGATACCTTTAATATTGAATTCTCAATGTGGTGAATTAATATTAGTAAATTAAAACTCAAGCTGTTATAGAAGGCTTTATTCAGCAAATTATTAAACATGGTCATCTAAAGATACAGTCAAGTTGTTTTCATAAAAGAAGCACAATAGTTATTGAATAACAGTAGTAAGCAGTAGGAACCAGCACACTCTGTCAGCAAGTATACAGCCACTAGGTTTAAGCGTCTAATAAAAGTTCATTTTGATATAGTAATCTGTCTGATACACAACCACTCCAGTCAGCAGATAATAAACCAGTTGATGTTTTTTATTACATACCATATTATAAATTAAATGGTATCAATATGTTTATAACTGAAACAAATTTGCTATCGTAAAGTCAAAATTTTTTTCTTGCAATAAAAACTTCAGTACAATCAATAATACAAATAATCTTTAAACCTTTTTTCGAAAACATTTTTGTAGGTTATTCTTTATTGCTCTACAATTTGGCCAAAAATCAGATTAACAACTCTAGCAGAAAATTTGTATTTATATTTTTAAGATATTACACTATTGTAGGACTACTGCAGAAAAGCAGTATCTTTATTTGATGGACTGTGTTTTAGTTTTATAAGCACCATATTAAAATGGTCCTCCTGGTCCTCCAACAACAATCGCAAGTGAATCGAGTTTTAAATCTTTTGAAGAGGGACATTAATATTCTCTAAGATAATTTAATTTCTCTAATTTCTTTTATTCGTCTGATGTTAGATTTTGGTATAAAATATCTTTACTATGTGTAATATGTTTGTTTAATTATTTGGTTGTTTGGTGTCATTATGTATTTTCTCAGTATAGTTGTCAAGTTCTACATCACAGATGATAGTATTGGTAGTCAAATGATTGTCGTTTATTACATAAAGCTTTATAGGTTACATTTTCCTTCTCTTTTTTAGATCGAAATAGAAATTGGAGTTATGAAATCAGATGGATTAGGCTAATCCATTAGCTTTAATCCAGTTTCTACGTCTTCTATTTTTAAAAATTGATTTTACAAAAGAAACTCTATAAACTTTAAATCCACATTAGTTTTCACATCATTTCAAGCTGTTGTGCAGCTAGTTACATAAGCTACACAACAACTTGTTGAGATATTTAAATTCTTGTTAAAATATAAAACAGTGAATTTATTTCCTTAGTGAGCATACAAACATCACAATGTTTTTATTGAAAAATTTTCAAATATTTGTTTTTTCTGCCTACAAGTATGCGCGCGAATCTTTTTTTGAAAACGAGAATGTAAACATTTGCAAGTCATCTACTTTTAGCTTTTAGCATGCTGCAGTATACTAAACAACGCGCGTTCAGTTTGTCAGACGAAAAGTCAGACGAAATACCGTCGAAGACAAACTGAACGCGCGTTATTTAGTATACTTTGATAAAATACTTTTAAAGTTGATGAGCGCGTTCTGTTTGTCTTAGACTATATTTCGTCTGACATTTTATAAATATCCTATGCAGTGAATTCGTGTGGTTAGTAACAATGTTTCTTGTTAGTAATAAGATAATCCCAGACCCAACCCGTTTGAACTGGGTCAGAGTTTCTTTATTATATTCCCAAAACCCCCCATTAACAGTTCTATTATTACATTTTAAAATGTTGAATACATTTTTTTTAAATGTTGCAGCCATTATTAGTTGTAAATTTTTAATAACAAGTGAAACAGTTGTTGTTGATCGTGGATTAAAGACTTTAATAATTTTTTGTGTTGATAGAAATGACCTTAAATACCTGAATGGTCAGAAGTCTGTGACAATTTTTGTGCAGTGCCGTAAAATGTATTTTCGTACTATTGCCGCATTTAAAAGACAGCAACATATGGATAAAGCCAGTAACAAAATTAGTCCACCTCATACCAGAGCTTGCTTAAGTGAATCCAATTTTTGTTTAAAAATGTTGTTTACTTTTTGAGGATGTTTTTTTGAAAAAAAATATTGTTAGAAAAAATGTTTGAAGTAAAATTTATAAAGTTGCTATTCTTGAATTCAAAGAATTCTGAAGGTTACGTCATCAGGCTCGGAGTCGGCGTGATGACGTAGAAAAAAATCTCGCTTTAAGAATGAATATGATTTAGTTGCTGCTGACGCTAAGCACCATAACAGTTATAATTCTTACTTGAGACCAACCACTGGCGGTAAAATTGGTTGTCCTCAAGATGAACCTAGGAGTAATGCGATGAAAAAAATGCTTTCATACGTTGAAAGTAGTGATTTATATTAAAAGAGTTAAAAAATATTTGATATAGATAACAAAACAATTAAGATACGATTGAAGTTAAAACATGGTAATAAAACTATTATCTCTGAAAAACCGGGCAGATTAAACTTCATCTGTTTTTTGACAATTATCGCGATATTCATAATCAAGCTTGGTATGAAAAGAAAAGCCAAAATAAAGAGGAAGAGCAATTTTAAATCTTTAAAAACTGCGGCAGCAATCATTTGAGAAGACATCCAATCATTAGTATTTGATAATACCAACTATCCGTTGCCTAGTTGAATGTTCAAAGGTATTAACATCAATATTCCAAAGTCATTGACTTTTTTTTAAAGCCAGCAAATCTTAAAAATAACGATCTAAATTAGAACGTTTAAAACTAGTGTGTACAAGTATCAGCTATAGTATTATGTCTGCTGTTAAGCCTAAAACGTTTTAAATCAAAATTAGAATTGGGTCTTTCAATTTTTTTCCATCGATGGTTTGGTTCAAAACGTCTAATACCGGTTTTTGAATCTGGTTTCTTTTAATCTGGTGGTTATTTGTACGAATCTAGTAGTTTTTTTCATTTAATCTGGCGGTTTTTTGCATTCAATCTGGCGGTTTTTCTTTATCATGACAAATAGTTTTGCTTTCGCATGAAGACAATGCTCAAAAATTAATGTTAAAGTAAAAAATTTGATAATTAATCTTGTAATTAATGAAGGGAAAAGTGTAAAAGAAGTATCGGAAATTGTGCACAGAAATCTCAATTCTATCCACGATTCACCAGGCGATGGACGCCTGGTCCATCGATATATATCAACAGGTAATATCAATCCTGGTATTAGATGTGGTTTTCGACAGTCAGGTTGTACTGAGGAAATAAGAAACAAGCTATATGAGTTAATTGGAGATAACAGAAACTATAATCTACAGGAGATCAAGGTAGAATTAGAAATTGATGTCAATGTCTCTACATTATGGCGATGGTGAAAAAAGTTGAATTTTAAGACCCATTAGTAAAAGACGCAATACGGTAAAAGTAGAACGAAAAACATATTTGTTATGGTATTTAAACTTGATATTGCAACAACGTTACAGAAATATCATTTATATTGATGAAAGTACGTTAAATCTTAATATGATAAGAGACCACAGATACAGTCTCCGAAGAACAACCCCAAATCAACGTGTATAGTCATCAAGAGGCCGTAATATAAACATGATATTAGCCTTAAATTGTTTAAACGTAGTCCACAGTGAAGCAATAATTGGCGTAGGGGTGACGGTAAATATCTTTAAAGGGTTTTTAATTACACTTTAAAGTATTTTGGGGGATTAAGAAGAGTTTATCTTGGTGATGGATAACGTTAACTTTCGTCATTTATCATCAGAATTTTATGATAGTTATTCCTATGATATTTGTTTTTTACACAGATGCTCACCTTTTCTAAATTCTTGTGAAGAGACCTTCTCGAAAGTTAGGAATACTACAAGAGGACTAATAGCTTCGATTGGAAATAACGATTTATTAGAAGAAATAAGGAACTGTTGTGACTACATTACTGAAAATGATTTACCCAAAAAATAAGTAAAACTTTTTTTTCTACCGTAGACCTTGAATAACTTTTTTTGTAGATATGGGATTAGTTAGGACTTTTAATGTTTTATTTGTAATAATGTACCAACTTTCAGCTCTATGCATATTATTGTAAATTGAAATTTCTATTTTTACCGGGCTAAAATTACAAAAAAAGATATCGTAAAAAAACTTGCAGAAACTCGAAGAAAAAAGTACTTCTTGTCACCAAGAAATAATAAAATATTCGGTTTAATACTGCAAACTTTTATTAATTTAAATTTTGGTTATTTAAAATTGTAAGTAAACTTTTATTTGGTTGACGTGGTTACGGTAGCTTGTGCGAGTAGTAATCAAATTTAGTTTTTTAAGATTCCTGGTAAGAATAAGGGTTTTTAAGATTCCTGGTTAAGGTTCCTGTGATTATTAGTTATAGTTTGCTATATAAACATAACGCATAGTGCCACCATCATTAGGGTGATCAAACCACACTTATGTGCTCTGATTTAGTCTGACGTTTTTTGGGTGTGAAGTTCATCATAAATAGTCAGAGTCTTAAATTTAAATAAGATATCTACCATATTAAATATAAACAGTAGTTTTTTCAGAGAACCGGTTACAGAATGGCTGAAAAACGAAAGTTTTGTCGCTTTGAAAAATGTGACTTCTAATTTGTTGTAAATGACTCTTCTAAACCTGGAGTAAAGTTTCGTAACAACTTGGTCGGAATAGCTCAAAAACAAAATAAGTACCAGAACATTATATAAGTTGTAGAAAACAACAGAAATATGTTACGCAAACAAACAAAAAAACTAACTCTATTAAAATAAAATTCTTCTAATTTTGATTAAATAGAGTTAATTTTTTACATTGTAGACACATTAAATTTTCCCAAAATGTGCACACATTCAATTGTTAATATAACATCAGCTTTTACGTTGAAATTTCAATTTTTTTTATATTTTAAATTTAATGTTAAAATTTCTGACTTAACGTGTTTAACGCACAATATTTATTTGAAAATAAATTTATCATAATTAGTGTTTTTAATGGGTTACAACACATTTCAAATTAGTCCAAGAATATGCTAAATAGACTCTGATTTCCTTGGTGGACATCAGACCAAACAGTTTTATTAAAGTAGTCTTTAAAGGGGACAACATTTCACCAAAAACGAAAGATTTACCTGAAAAAAGTTCGTGCAAAATAGGTGACAGCACTCCCTCTTCCATCACCCCTCCTTAAATAGCATATTTGGTTCCTAAACTTATTTATCCTACTCTCTTTATACCAAAAAGCTTCTTTAAATAGCATTAAATAAAAAAATAAATCTTAGGTTGTCCCAGAGATTTGTATATTAAAAAAGAAAAACTTCAATTTTGCCCTTTAATGGTATACTTTAATTTTAACTAAATCTTCTACCTCTAAATATTGCCTAAATGAGCTCAAACTTTGCCCATGTTTTGGCATATTTTGCGTAATCGTTAAGAAAGGAGGCATAAGTTTCCTAGTTAAATATACATACATACATACATATATATATATATATATATATATATATATATATATATATATATATATATATATATATATATATATATATATATATATATATATATATATATATATATATATATATATACATATTTGCATGATTGTGTTCTGTCTGAACCTCTGGTGCGGTATTCATTCACTAGTAAGTTATTGTATTTGTGTTTGTATTCTGTCTGAACATGTACCGTGGTGTTTATATACCCATAAATTACAATATGTACGTCTGTGTTCTATCTGAACCTCTGGCGCAGTGTCTGCTCACCCGTAATTTGCCATATGTATATTTGTATTTTGCTAGAATTTTTGGTGCAGCATAAAGCTCAGTCACCAATTAGTAACTACAACTAATACTAATGTAATTTCCAGTATTCCTTAAGATGTAATACTTTTCCTAATGCATTTCCAAAATATACTACTACTTTACAAAGAAAATATACAACTCTTTTTAACTACAAGTAACTTTTTTTAACTAGCCCGTAACAGGTCAGGTTCAGAATAATCATAATCACCCTGCTAATGGTAAAATTTAACTCAATACTACCTACCCCACGCCCTGCTATTTTTCTACGCAAGGAGTTGAATAAGCAAACTCTGTATTAAAATTTCCCTGCCTTTCATTGTTTTTTGCCTTTAGTTGAGTTAACGCCTGAGATGGTGTCTTAATAAAAATACTCATCTTCAGCAGAAGTTAACCGCATCTAACTACTTTCTTGTAGAAGGTCTCCTCGGCAAAAACTTAGAGGTAAGCATAATAATTTTATTGACAAGTTTTGCCCCCTTCTTTATCTATTAGGCTTACGTAAATGTAAACCTGAGTTACATTATTTCCTGCCTAGGATGATGAATAGAGGCTTGTGCCTCTTTGATACTTGCTATGCAACTCTTTCTGTTATCTCCTTATAAGAGTACATCTCTAAAACTCAGTTTAATAGTTTTGAGGACGTATGTTAGAAAGTTTTTCCAAACTCTGTGGTAGCCCTAAGGGAACCTGATTCCATTAACAGCTAATAATAAGGGTATTAAAAGTTCCATATTTCGTATGTAATGGTATTGATTGCATTGTTTAGAACACATAAGGAGCCCTAAATTACAACTTTGGGTTAATTAACAAGACTGTGGCAACTGCACAGCTCAGAATTCTTTGGTGTCTTGCTCTATCTATGAATGATTTAATTTATTTTTAATTTATACCATGACCAAAGTAACAAAAAAAGTTAAACATAAAAAACCATCACAACCACCTAATTGTTTCAATGTATCTTATACAAATATTCGTTGTTTCCGAATTAACTTTCCATCAGATGAATCTTCTCTCTTGCAAAATTTACCAGACTTGCTTGCATTTTATGTGCATTTTTGATTGATTTGAATTTGGCTGTTTCCTCCTTGGATCTTAGTATTGATTGCTACTATCCTACTACCACTTACCTTTACTCTTTGCTTTGTGTCTTGTACCTGACCTTAGCTTGAGTTCAATTTTTCCTTTTTCTCTTTTAGGTGGTATTATCCTAGAAAGATCTTTTTGCTTGGAACTTTCATTTAATTTAACTCTTGAACCTAATAGCCAAACTCTTTCTGCCATACCAGTGAACCAGTTTAACCCATTGTTAGACATTCATATCCATCCGGATTCCTTTATTAAAGTCATATCTTACTTTATAAGGTTTTGGTCCAGACATAATTTTTATCATAGTCCTACAAAAGTATTCTTTAAAGTGTTCCTCTACTCTCTCTTAACTATTTAATGAGGACTGAACCTTGTTTTGAACCTGCTTGCTGGAAAATGACAATCTGTTTTACTAATTTTTAAAAATTCAGATAAATATTCTGACCCCTCCAACTATCATCCGAATAGTCTTCTCTCTATTTTTATCCAGGTCTTTTTGTTTTTAGTTAACGAATTTTTAACATCCCATTTTGAGTCTTGAAAAGGGCAATTAATCTTAATATATTAAAAACTTTCTATAAAGTTTGGTATGCTGATCATCTCCCATCCTGGTTCTAATAACCATCAACATGGTTTTTGATTTTCTCGTTCTACATCTAATTTGCTAACTGATGCAAGCAAAAGATTCTCTAATGCATTAGGTGAGGGGTGACGAGGCAAGGGTTGTTATTCTTGAGACATCAAAAGCTTTCTAAGTTTGGCATGCTAATTTTTTCTATAAGCTTACTTTATGTGTTGTATGTGGGAAAATTTTTAATATTATGTAGTTATCTCTTCCTAACTGCCATATTAAATTTATCTTCGAAGGTCAACAACTAATGTCTAAAATACCTCAAAGTTCTATCCTCAGTCCTGTATTGTTTTTTTATATAGAATAATGATCTTTCTGACATTCTTTCATCATTTTTGTTGTTGGTGACAATGCATTTGTAACCAAAATGATATAAAAACAATGTTGGCGATCGATGTTTTGCCAACTTAACTCGCAACATTTTTCAAACATTTTACCATCGTGTGTGCGCTAGCTGGGTTAGAACTGGCTGTCCACCTTAAATTTGATCTCACTTCTGTAACAGCTTGAGATTGGCAGTGGCCATTGTCAACATTCAAATATTAATAAATCCTCTTACTGGTTTCTCTTCTTTACATCTACTTGAATTATAATTCGCTACTGACCTCTCGTAGAAACCATACATACAATCGGTTGCAAAGTTAGAATCTGCTAAAGTTGTTTCTCTTTATCGTTCTCGCCATTATCTTACTCCTGATTCCATTCTCTACCTCTACAGTTATCTTTTTCGTCCCTGTGTTTAATTCTGCTTTCATATTTTGGCTGGTTCCTCTTTAATGCTTTTCCTCTTCTAGGCAAAGTCAAAAAACGCACTTTAAACACAGCTGGACCGCACTTTACACACAGTTGGTCCAGCTTTATCTGCAAAGCTTGAGCTTCTTTCTGATTGTTGTGAAAGAATATGGTTTTTAATTTATGTTGATTGCCTTTGCATCTGTTTATTAGAATGACTTATTCATTTAGAGCTCACTTCATAAGCTAATGCCAAGCTGATAATTTAATTAAACACTTAAAAAAATTTAACTACAAAGACCTCTCTAAATCTCGACTGTATCAGTTACATTAGTAACACAAAATTTGTACCAAACAAAATCCAATAAAAGATTTTTATCTTCCTTCTTTTAGCATTTTTCAAATAACAACAAGATACATGTCGATACAAAAGCAGTATACGTTACATAATTTAACTTTAAATTAAAAATTACATTTTCTCTTAGTTTTTCAAATACCTTTTAACATGTTGTTTGCTGCCCTTTTGAGTAAAGTCCATTACAGTAATAAAAAAAGTTTTCATAGATGAAATTGTATTTTAACGTCATTTTAAGCTGTTACAAATTAGGAACTGATGCCGTGAAAGCATCATTAATTTGTTGATTTCTTGAATTAACCTTTAACCACTTAACTTGTATAAATCGATTCAAAATCAAGATGTAAGGAAATGAGAATATTTGTTATTAGTTTATAAGCAAATGTTATCAAAACTATTAGGACATTTGCTATGCAAAAAAATTCATTATATGCAAGTGATGTCATTACTTAACTTATTTATGAGTCAGCATTAAATTATTTATTAAAAAACATTAAATTGGTAATTTCTAATGTGAATAACTTTGAGGGCTTTGTTTACAAGAGAATTTAAATTCACATTTAGAATTATGAATTCTAACGTGAGTTCTAAATATGAATTTAAAAGAGAATTTAAATATATATTTAGAACTCACGTTAAATATGGATTTTGTGAGTTCTAAAAATGATGTAAATGATACAAGTTATGATAAGTGATAAGCTTGAAAAAATTATATATATATATATATAAATATATATTTATATATATATATATATATACAGTATTGGACAAAACATTTGCAACCAACATTGAACAATGCTAAAAAGTGTTTCTAGTTTTACATGTCTTAAAAACGAAACGAACTATACTACCACAGCAAACAGTTCAGGAGTCTGGAGTCATAGCATGCCATGACATGAGCAATCAGCTGACAGGTAGAATTTTGTTGACAAGTGCCATTTTGCAGCGGACAAAACAAGTGCAACTTTTTTGGTTTGTTTCATTTTCTTAAGTCTGGTCCGTGTCAATTTCACGGAAGTTTTTTAGTAATTAAAGGAAGTATCCAGAAGTTTCCAGAAGCATGCAGAAGCTTCCAGAAGTTTCCAGAAGAAGCATCTGGAAGCATCCAGCAGCATCCAGAAATATCCAAAAACATTCAGAAGCATCTAGAAATATCCAGAAACATTTAGAAGCATCCAGACGCATCCAGAAGCTTCCAGAAGCGTCGAAAAGAAGCATCTAGAATCTTCCAGAACAGGTTTACACAGGTTCATTTTACTATATAAGAGACATGTAAATCGACATGTAATTCAGTCAGTATATGGAAGTCAATCAGTCAGTATTATCAAGACAGTTTATCGATGTGAGTTTTATCAAAGTGTTTTATCGAAGAACATCAATACAAGAAGTGAAATACAACAAGTGTTTCATTACATCAATATAGTCCACATCCAACCAAGATGTTGTGTTCCACAGAGCATAATTGTATCATCTCAAGGTAAATGTAACACGGTAAGCCTTGAGAAGCGTGATGATTTTTATTTTTTATTTTTATGACTTCAAGTGCAAAAATGGTTCCCGACAGTCTTGGATTGGAACTAAGAAAGAAAATTATTGGCGATTAAGTAAGTGGAATGTCACAAAAAAGTATTAGTGATAAATATTGCGTGAAAAAATGGACCGTATCAAGACTATGTTCCAAATATCGTTCTACGGGGAAGTTGGCAGTAGATAACAAAGGTGGAAGACCGCGTTCCACCACTTCTAGAGAGGATTCTATGATCGTCAGATCCGTCAAGAAGGATCCCTGGATATCATCAGTCGAGATACAAAAGCAATTAGAGCTGCCTGTATCGGACCGAACAATTAGACGACGTGCTGTTGAAGCCGGATTGTTTTCTCGACGCCCTGCAAAGAAACCGCTAATTTCACTTAAAAACCAGAAGAAAAGACTCCTGTTTGCTACATCTCATATTGACTGGAATGTGCAGAAATGACGAACTGTCCTGTTTAGTGATGATTCGAAGTTCAACATCATTGGGAGCGATGGTATTTGCCGTGTACGTCGACCGGCCGGAAAACGCCTCGATTTACGTTACTGCCATAAGACCGTGAAGCATGGTGGAGGCAATGTAATGGTCTGGGGGTGTTTTTCTGCTAACGGTCTAGGTCCAATACATCGAAACGATGGAATAATGGACCGTTTCATGTATAAAAGTATCCTGAAAGATGTTATGTTACCTCATGCTGATCTGAATATGCCAATAAAATGGGTTTTTCAGCAAGACAACAATCCGAAACACACTGCAAAAATAGTCAAGCAGTGGTTTCAAGACAGCCACCTATCGGTGATGAATTGGCCGCCTCAATTTCCGGATCTCAACCCTATCGAGAACCTGTGGGAGATCGTCAACCGCAGAATTAATCGTGAAGGTGTCCGTAATAATCAACTGTTTGAACAAATCCAAAAGGCCTGGGCAGCGATTCCACAAAGTTTCATTGATCACCTTGATCGAATCTATGTCTCGAAGATGCAAGGCTGTGATCGACAACAAAGGATTCGCCACGAAATATTGATAGCGAAATACAGCTTGGTCAACATTTTGTCGAGTTGCACTTGTTTTGTCCAGAAGGAAATCAACTTTTTTTAACACTTTTGAATTATTTATTAATTTTCGTGTACAAATAATGAACTTTGTGATGAATAAAACTTGAAGAACTTTGTCTCTAAACAGTTACATAGTTATTTCTCTAAATTGAAAAAATGCAGCACTTTTATATAAAGAAACTAAATTAGCATTATTTGGTTGCACTCGTTTTGTCCGATACTGTATATATATAAATATATATATATATATATATATATATATATATATATATATATATATATATATATATATAAATATATATATATATATATATATATATATATATATATATATATATATATATATATATATATATATATTTATATATGTATATATATATATATATATGAGAGCTGCTTTTCTACACCAAATAATCATAAACTAACTTAATACTTGCATTTGTAATGTTTTACTTTATATATATATATATATATATATATATATATATATATATATATATATATATATATATATATATATATATATATATATATATATTTAGGACTCAAATCTTACGCAACTAATGCTGGCATGTCGTCAAGACAACCAATCTGAAGTTGAAAAGTTGTTAATTGAAGGTTTTCCTGTTGATGCTATAGATAGTGTAAGTTTTGTACAAAACTTTTTTTCACTAATTAGCAATCGTTTTGGAAATTAGTATTTTATCTTTTATTTTCTCAGTTGTTATTTTAGTAACACATTTTAATAGATATTAAAAATCAGTTTAGTAACGGTGTCGGATAACAATTTTTTGTGCATTATGATGGTAAAGGGGGTGGGAAGTCTTGAGTATTCCAAACTTAAAATTTAAAACTTTTGTTTTATTTTTAATTCTAATTGAATTTCTATCAAAACTAATAAAAAACATTTAAAATAAAAAAATAAAAATAAAACATTTAGAACATTTTTTTTACTTTAATTGTTATTAAAGTAAAAAAAATGAAAAACATTTTTTTTCTGTATAATTGTATGTTTAAAAAAACTTCTATTGTAATTTCTATAAAAATTAATAAAGCTTTTATAGAAGTTCTATTTTATTTCTTAAAAAAATTTAATAGAACTTCATCTGTTTTGAAGACTTATGTAAATCTTAAATATATTTTTTTTTTCCAGGGGTAGGTCTTTTGAAACTTTAAAATCTGGGGTAGGACCTTTTAAACTAACTTTTAGTCTTTTAAACAAATAAGTTACTTCGATAAGTTTTGGAATACAGAAACATGTTTTGCGTTGTTTTATCATACTTGACAGTTGCTTGTTACAAGTTTTACTTGACTTACTGTAGGGTACGAGAGCAAACAAAATCAGTGACTTTGATAAGACTTTTTTGATTATCACGAATTTTGTAAAAAAGAGAGAGAGTGAAAAGCTTATTGTTGAAAAGTGTATTAGTGATATTTAAGTTCGAAATATAATTTATATTTCAGTTTTTGGTCAGTTCTTGTGGCGTAGATTTAATTTCTAATTCTGATTTTACTCATAAAGTATTTCTGATTCCAATTTTTAATCAGTTCTCTAAAAAATTCCTAATTAAGTTGATATTTTACTTCTATCAAGTTTTTTTAATCAGTTTTTAACAGGATATTAATTTAATAAGTAAGGTCATTAAAGTTTCAAAACAACATTATTAAAACAATTTTTTAACATAATATAATGCAATATAAATAAGCAAACAATAAATAATAATAATTATCAACAATCCAATTGAATTGTAATGAGATTTTTTTAAAACTTAAAGAAAATATATGCTTGTATTTCAATCACATATTCTTGTTTAATTTCATAAAAACTCTAATTTGATAGAATCTATAAAAATGACGCTGTAACTCATGAGAATTAAAACTGAAATTACGTAAAATTTCAATGTAAAAAATTTGACAATGTAACAGTGACATTGTCTTGGTTATCAATAATTCCTAATTCCAGGATTTTATTCGAAAAGAAATTAAAGTGCTTTACGGCAGTAGATTCTTATTCAGATCTATTTGACTCGACAACTGCTTCTACATCTGGCTCATCTCCATAAATATTTACTTTATAGATCATGCAGCAGATAGAAGACAATTAAATGTATCCGAGTCTGACTGCATAGTTGATTTAAAACTTCAATGCAGATCTTCAAGAAAATTCGCTATCAAAGTCTTGTTCGTGGGGGTGTACTCGCAGATGGCATTCCATGTTGAGTATATATGGTAGAACCAGTAAAGGAATTGGGGATCGGTTTGAAGTATATCCGTTTGTACTGCAAAGGGTTCTAAAAGTGAGGAAATGTTTTGAAGCCAAACCTATTACCTTGCTTTGAGTGTGTCAATTCCTAATTTAAGTAAACTATCTGAAATTAAAGTTAACTAATGACAATTATAATAACTGATAATTGTTATCGTTGTATCCCGCGTCCCTTTTCCTATGCTTTTGTGATATGATTTAAAAGAAATAGGATTTAGCCTTTACTTTACATCCTGTCTTATTTTTCAATGATAATGACTAATAAACTTCTATTTTCTTACTTTAAATAAGATGGCAATTTTGTGAATTTTAAAATAGCAAAAATAGTTTGTATGCACTAATAACATAAATAATAATGTATACCTATTTCTGTTAGAACTTCATGTACCGATGATTTTATTTTTTGGTTGATCATCTGATAAGTACTGTTCCATCTTATGGTGCAGTCAGTGATCACAGATTTCCCACACTTGTTAATGAGTTTCTCAATTGCCACACTTGATTTTCTAATTTTTGATATAAATTGTCTTGTTTCTAAGACAATTGCACGATAATGTTTGTATTTGTGTGAGCCATACAGAGCATTCAGCGATATGGAATATGTAGTGGCAGGGATAAATCAGTCAAAATAAGAATAGGTGTCTTCAAGATAATTTTTAAGTTTAGACTTGTCGGACTCAGACTCTTCGGGTTCATACTCGTTAGATTTATGGCTATGTGGTCCTGCAATAGTCTAATGGCCTTAACCTTAGATTTAATGGCTTAGAATCATACCCAGATAGTACAGTTACGTTGGGCCAACATTGAAACAACATTGGGAATAAGATCTTAAAGATAACTTAACTTCAAATTGGTGCGATGTCTAGTCCAACCATCGTTTAGACGTTGTTATAACGTATTTTGCAAACATCGGATTAACATCGTTTTAATGTTGGAACCACAATTTATATATTTGTTTGTCCAATATATTTGTTCCATACACACACACACACACACACACACACACACACACACACACACACACACACACACACACACACAGACACACACACATATATTTTTATATATATACACACACACTAAAAAGTGTGTGTGTATATATATATAAAAATTTCTACCATAGGGTAGGATATGTAGTATACCCTTAGTAAGGTATTATTTTCTACCTTTTAAAATAAAAAATTATACCTTTAAGGTAGAAAACTGTATGGGAAATCATTGTTTTTAATATAATTTTTTACCTTAAAAGTTAGAAGTATAATTTAAATCACATTAATAAAATATGATAATAATATAAATCACATTAATAAAAGGTGTATTTGTGTGACTAATACTAAATTACTATTATTCTTTTTATGATTATTGTAATTATTTTTATTGCTGTCGTTTTATTTTTATTATTATCATTATACTCTTATTATTGTATTGTTATTATTGTTACTACTACCACTTTTATTATTATCATTATTAGTATTTTACTTCTTTAACTTTTAATGTTCGTTTTGTTACAGCTGTGGAGGATTTATATTACTATTAGCATTAACAATATATTTAGAAGCTTTTATTTACAAGGTTTTTACTTAAGATTAGTACATGTACTATTTGTAAACTTCCGTGAATGTAACAACTATTTCAGAATATATGAATTGATTGATAGAAAGTAATACCTTACTAAGGGTATATCACATATCCTACCCTAAGATAGAAATTTCTACCTTTTTTTTAGTGTGTTTATATATATATATATATATATATGTATATATATATATATATATATATATATATATATATATATATATATATATATATATATATATATATATATATATATATATATACACATATGTAATTTTGGGAAGAACCATGCCTGCTTTTTCCCAAAATTAGGTTTATTGTACATGAATAACTTTAAACAAACTTTTGGTCGCCTAAACTAAACCTAACTTCAACGTGGACGTCCGAAATCGGACACACAAACTTTATTGTTACATATACAAAGATCTAGTTATTTTGATTGTTTCAGATTATAGTTTGAAACAATCAAAATAACTTGATCTTCTCTAACGCCCCAATGGTCAAGAAATTTTTTTAAACGTTCTGCAAGCATCTCATCCCTGTACGACTGATGGAGTACCCTTAAATTTAGGAAAACACTAACAAGTCATTTTTGATTAATGGTAGTGTCATAGAAACAAATTTGGAGATTTTTCCATAATTTATTAAATGTAAATAATATAGTATATAAATAAGCTATTAAATGTAAATTTTATGATCTTAAACAAAAAGTAAAAAGTAAAATTAAGTAAAAACTTTTAAAACATATAATGTTAATAGTAGCATTATTCGTCCACAGCAGTAACAAACCATTAAAAGTTGCAATAGTAAAAATAACAATAATAATTAAAGAAAATAATAACTATAATAATGAATGTAGTTGTAGTGACAATCATAACAATAAAAATGATAAAAATAAAAATTAGTTACAACAATCATAACAAAAATAATAGTAATTTAGTATTAGTCACATACATACAAACATATATATATATATATGATACATACAAATACATATTTACAATTACACATACACATTTACATTCGCAAATACATATAAACACATATACTTATATCCCCCTGAATTGTATACATACATAATAAACACACACACATACATTCATATATATATATATATATATATATATATATATATATATATATATATATATATATATATATATATATATATATATATATATATATATATATATATATATATCATATATATATATATATATACAGTCATGTGACATTGAAATGGAAACAAAAAAAACAATATTTTTTTTATTCTTAGTTTTTGTTTTTCTTAAATGTTCAATTGGATGACCCTTGCTATCATAGATAAGTTTACAACGTTTAGACCGGGACATTATTTACAAGTTCTTGAGGGATATTTCTTGGTATATCTTTTATATTCCGAATAAGCCCGGTAATATTTTTTGCAATTTGTTTTTTTAATTGATTTAACATATAACCCCATGTAAAAAGTACACAGGTGCTTTATCTGGTGAGTTTGGTGCCCACATTTCAGGATGAATAAATTTGATTTTTTTGTCAGTTAAAAATTTAATGTTTTCACCATTAAATTTTTATCACCGCAACTAATTACTTTTCGATAATTTATCATTTTCGAAAAGTGACTAGGTGCGATGTCTTGATGGAATTAAAAGTTATTTATGGATATAGTTTTTTGATATCATTTTTAATAAATGATTTTTAAAACAATGTCTATATAGTTACTTGAATTAATTTTAACTCCTGATTTGTCAAATATTAGAGATGTTAACCTTTTTGCACAGATTACTCCTCGTACCATGACTGATTTTGAAAAACTTTTCTTTTTATAAGTTTATATTTTTATAATAGAGTACACTCGGTGCTTTTTGATATTTATTTATGAAAATATGTTTGGATTTTTGATCACAATCAGTAAAACGGAATTGTTTTTCATCAGTTGTAACAATTTTTGTCCAGTTTTTCTTAATAAATCCGTAAAGTTTTTTGATTTTGTAAACCTTCTCGCGATCGCACAAGGTGATAATGCATGTACACATCCTTTTGAAACTTTTTAAAATTAAGTTTTTTAACGATTAAGTAACTTGCTTTTTATCTTAAACTTTCTAGATAATTTGGAAATAGTTGGTGGATTGTCTTTTTTTAATAAGTTTTTCATCTGAAAAACTTGCCGTAAATTTTGCTTTTATGATTGACGTATATATATATATATATATATATATATATATATATATATATATATATATATATATATATATATATATATATATATATATATATATATATATAAAACAACATAACATGTAACCCAGAACAATCTGCTTCATGCCCTGCTGCCTTCTAGGATAAGCCTTTTTAGGCAAAGGCTAGGAGATGCCAACTCCGATTTAAAACACCACCTGCCTTGGGGCTCTTGGTTGAGTAAAGGCTAGAGATGGTGTCTCGATAAAAATGCTCATCTTGGGCAGATGTTAAATGCACCCGGCTACTGTCTTGTAGAAGGCCTCCTTGGCAAAGACTTAAGGGGTAAACAGATTCTATCTGTTGACCAGCCTCGCACCCCTTCTCCATCTATTAGGCTAGTGCAGATGTATTTTTAATACATTGTTTCCAGTTTAGGATGTTGAATGCTGGATCTTCTTGACTCAATGCATGGGTTTTGCTTGTTTCTCTGTTTTTATGACTAGGCAACTCATTCTATTATCTCCTAATGAGGGTACAGCTCAAAAACTCAGTTTTATGGTTCTGAGGCCGGCTGGTAGTCAGGTTTTCCGAACTCTGTGGTAGCTCTCAGAGAGGCTGATTCCATCAACAGCTGAAAAATATCAAAGTATTAACAGTGCCATGTTGCGCATGGATGGTGTCCCTGTTTGTACTTTTGGTGTGCATTGCGGAGGCCACATTTGGAGCCCTTTGTTACAGCTTAGGGTTTATTTGTAGTAATGAGGCAATTGCTTGGGCAATTAAACGGTGTTCTAAGTACTATCTATGCTTTGAGTCAAGTTCTTCAATCTACTTTAAAAATGAATAAAGTACCAAAAACTATAAAGCACAAAAAACCATTGTCATCACCAAGTTCTCTAAACCTATCATTCACTAATATTCGTGGTCTTTGAAGTAACTTTTCTTCTGTTGAGTCTTATCTCTTGCAAAGTTCACCAGACCTACTTGCTCTTTGTGCGACTAATTTGAGTTCGGCTGTCTCATCTTGTGATCTTAGTGTTAATGATTATCTTCCTTTAATTTGTAAAGACTCCAATAGTCACATGCTTGGCCAGGGCATTTACATTTGTAAGAATTCACCAATTTGTCGTGAAACTAGGTTTGAATCCACAGACTATTCTTTTATGTGCTTTCGTTTAGCACCACTTCACTCTATTGCCTTTCTCTTTGTTCTATATCGCTCTCCTTCATCTCAAGACCGGACACTTTTTTAAGTTATTTCTGAACATATTGACCAAGCCCTCTCTCTTTATCCATCAGCTAATATAGTTGTTGTCGGTGACTTTAATGCTCACCACTCTGAATGGCTTGGCTCTAGTTTCAGTGACTCTGCAGGCATTAAAGCCCACAACTTTTGCCTTTCTCAATCTCTAACTCAAATAGCCAACTTTCCAACTCGTTTTCCTGACAACCCGAATCATCTACTTTTTCTACTTGACTTATGTCTTGTTTCTGATCCTAGTCAGTGCTCAGTTTCTCCACATTCGACAAATGTGCTTCTTACATAACTTCGTGGATTCAGGCTGGCATGGAATCTTTTATTCGCTCTCGACGATTTCAAGTCAAGCCTCACTCTCCTCCATGGTTTTCTTCACACTGTGCTGTTGCGATTGCCAATCGAAACCGTTACTTCCATATTTCTCAGCAAAACAATTCTTCACAAAACAGGCGTCTGTTTATTACTGCTAGAAACAATTGGAAAAAGGTTTTGTCAAACGCCAAAACCCGCTATTCTCAGGTCATGAAATCTCGTATCTCATCTCAAAAATTAGGCTCTCGTGACTTCTGGAGAATCTTTAACAATATCAATAATAAGTGCAAATCTATAATTCTACTCCTCTTGTATGATTCTGACTTTGTCACCTCACCTAAAAACAAAGCCGAATTGTTTGCTAAAAACTTTTCATAAATATCATCTCTTGATTCCACTAGTTGCGTTCTACCAATTGAATCATTGCCAACAAACAGGTTGATCCATTGCTTGACATTCATATCACTCCAGCATCTGTATCTAAAGTGATTTCCTGCCTAGACTCTTCTTCAGCTTGTGGCCCGGACAACATACCTGTTTTTGTCTTGCAGAAGTGTTCTCCGGAGCTGTCGTCTATACTCTCAAAACTATTCAACAAGTGCTTATCAGAGTCTTGTTTTCCAGCCTGCTGGAAAGCGGCCTCTGTTAACCCTACCTTCAAAAATTTTGGAGAGCGATCTGATTCGTTTAATTACCGTCCCATAAGTCTTCTTCCTATCTTAAGCAAGGTTTTTGAATCTTTAATTAACAAACACTTAATTTCTCATCTTGAATCTAATAACTTACTTTCTGATCATCAATATGGATTTCGATCTTCTCGTTCTACAGCTGATTTGCTAACAGTAATAACTGACAGGTTTTATCGTGCAATAGATGAAGGTGGAGAGGTTAAGGCCATCGCTCTTGACATTTCAAAAGCTTTTGATAAAGTTTGGCATGCTGGTCTTCTCCATAAGCTTTCTTCTTATGGTGTATCCAACAACATCTTTAAGATCATTGAATCTTTCCTTTCCAATCGTAGCATAAAAATTGTCCTCGATGGACAACACTCTTTTTCTTATTCTGCAACTTCAGGGGTTCCTCAAGGTTCTATCCTTGGCCCTATACTTTTTTTAATTTACATTAACGATCTTCCAGATATTCTCACATCTAAGGTGGCATTGTTTGCTGATGGTACTACCATTTTTTCCTGTCGTGATAAGAAACCAACACCCTCTGATTTCTTAGAGGGGGCATTTGAGCTTGAAAAGGATCTCACTTCTGCTACAGCATGGGGCTTACAGTGGCTGGTGAACTTTAATTCAGATAAAACTCAATTTTTTTCAGCCAATCGTTATCGCAATAATTTAGATCTTCCTATATTTATGAACGGTGATGTACTCGATGAGTCACCTACTCTTCATCTTCTAGGATTAACTCTTACTTCCAATCTTTCTTGGAAACCATATATCAAATCAGTTGCAAAATTATCATCTGCTAAGGTTGCATCTCTTTATTGAGCTCGTCACTTTCTTACTTCTGATTCTATTCTCTATCTCTATAAATCTCAAATCCGCCCTTGTATGGAATACTGTTGCCATATCTGGGGCGGATCTTCTAATGATGCCCTTTCTCTTTTAGACAAGGTGCAAAAACGCATTGTAAACATAGTTGGACCTGCTCTTGCAGCCAACCTCCAACCATTGTCATATCGTCGTAATGTTGCTTCTCTTTCTCTTTTCTACAAATACTATAATGGGCACTGCTCTAAAAAGCTAGCGTCTCTTTGCCATCTACTAAAATTCATTCTCGTGTTACTCGTCATTCAATGAATCAATCGTGTTACTCGTCATTCAAAAAGTCAATCGTTATCTTGCTCTACAATCTTCATCTTCTCTCTTTCAGTATTTTCCAACTTTAATTAGTGGCTGCTTGCAGCCTTGTTGGAAGCGAAGATGTTTAAAAAATATATATATATATGTATATATATATGTATGTATATATATATATATATATATACATATATACATAAATATATATATATATATATACATATATATATATATATATATATATATATATATATATATATATATGTATATATATATATAAATATATATATATGTATATATATATGTATATATACATATATATATACACACATACATATATATATATATATATATATATATATATATGTATATTTATATATATTTATATATATATATATATATATATATAAATATATATATATATACACACACATACATACATATATATATATATATATATATATATATATATATATATATATATATATATATATATATACATACATACCCATACACATACATGCATACATATACACATACATGCATATATACTCACACTTATTCACATGCAGTTATCACAAACACTTATAAACATGTACATATATATTTGGTTAACTGTATTTGATTAAGACGGAGTAAATAGGTTACTCTTAAGAACAAAGATTAAATGGAGAGATTTTAGGTCATAGGGAAGGTTATTCCGATATTTTATACTTTGCTTTTTTATGGAATTATATCCTTAAGTTCAGGTTATCAATTGATCGAAGATAGTATCGATTATTTGCATTTTTGGGGGGAAAATTGTTGAAGGTAAGAGGTAGATTTTTGTGTTGGTGATTTCAGATAAACTAGCAATTCATGAATTACGTAGTTTAAGGATCTTAGAAGTAACATAAGGCACATCAGCATATGGTATATGTGAGTCAAAATGGCATGATACATATTTAATAGTATTTTCAGATTGACATAATGACGAACTTTAGCCAGCATACCATTTGATCTGCTTAATTTATGGCTAAGTCTTTAAGGTGGGATACAAATGATAAGTTGGAATTAATTATAATTCCAAAATATTTGATTAAGTTTAAAGGAACGATTTTCTGGCCACTTAATCTAAAGTTTAAATTTTTATTGATTATTGTTTTATTGGATTTGAATATGACTAGTTCAGCTTTGCTACAATTGAGAGAAAGCTTATATGAGTGAAGCCTCTGAACTAGATGATCCTAATACTGAACCTTGAGGGACACCGTTGGAATATTTTATTTGAGCAGACTTTGAGTCATTGATTGAGACAAACTGAGATCTGATATATTCTGAGATATTTATTAAAATGGATTTAATTGTATTTATATTTATAAAGATACATTTACTTGGCTATTTTAATTATACGAAATTTTATATTTATATATATTTATGTTTATGTGCTACAAATATCTTATAATTTATGTTTTCTTTATATTTAATTGATATTGATTGTAAAATGTAACTGAAGTTAACGGGGCAAGATGATAAGACCATGGTCTTCTGCTTGCACCAGTCAATTTGTTACGTTAACAATTTTGTAAAAAAATTATATTGACGAAAAGATATCTATCTATCTAGTTAAATTGTTTGTTTAAGCAGCTAAAAGAAATTGATTGAGGTTGTTATCATATTTCACTTACGTCTAACCGCAGATTACGTCATACCGCAGTTTACGTCATACTGCAGATTGTCAAATAATCAAAACAAGCGAAAGTATATTTTATTTTAAAATTTAGCTATACGTTCATCGGTTTTTCTTTATAATGGTACAACTCCATTCGTCGCATGAAATGGCACACAATTTAACTGGTGTGAGCCTCGGTTAGATTTTTATTTAAACTTCTTGTTTAAATGGAGGCTGGTGATTTAAGGCTTACCTCAATTGAATTGACCTAGAGTATCAAAAGGGAAGACTGTGGCTAGCTGCCTCTGTTTTTACTTTTTGAGCACTATAGTCTTAACAGGACTTTTTTTTAGTCATGAAGAGTATGAATTTAAGTAACATTTTTAAGTTGCATTCATTATAAAAGTAATTTTCTTAAATAATTGAATAAGTCACCAAACTGTTTTTAAATCAGTTATAAGACCTTTTGAGTCAAGAAAAAAGTTGGTGGTTCATCAACGAAACAAGTTAGTTCATCAAAACTTATAATTCTTACTCATGGAATATTTGACCTTACTTTTGATGAGCGCACATCAGTTAAAAATGTCATCATCTTAATGAAAATAACATTAGAATAATTAAAATTGACACACTTTAAGAATGTCAATTTTAATCACATTTAATGACGTAATTTTAATCACCTAAATGATAATGACAGCAAGGAGAAAAATAAAACTATGAAATTGCCATGTTAGAACGTTTTTTAGAAGTTCAAAAAGAAATAAAAATAGCTTTGATTGGTAAAAAAAAATTGATTGTCCTTTTTTTTGTGTTTTGATTGGAAGAAGAAACAGTACTTTAATACACCTAATAAAAAATTTGTTGAATTGTTTTAAATTAAGATAAATAGTTTGTGATTAAGATAAAAAGAAATCTTGTCAGTAATCTCATTCAGATATTATTTCAGTCTAGTAAAAAAAAGTAATGGTAATAAAGAAATCAATAATGGAGATTTATCGGACGATATTAGGAAAAAAATAGTGTTGTTACAACTTATAAATAGTTCGACTGTCAATTAAATAGAATAATACATTTTTGAAATCGACTAAGTGGCTAAAAGTCAATTTAGTCAAAATTTGGGGAAAAAAATTTTTCTTTGGAGATAAATTGTAATAAAAATACTTAAGTAATTTATACTTAAATAATAATGAAGCATAACAAAATGAGAACAGTCACGCTCCGTTAATGGGACAATTTATTCCTAGACCCCCATGATTTAACGACCACCTTAAATTCTTGCTAAATATCAAAAAGTTTATACGATCAAATTTACAATGTTATTGTATATGGCGTTTAGATTTTGGAGCTTCCCGATTGAATTTTGCCCCAGGGCACCAAGTTAGATTGTAGCGGACCAATATGAAAGTATTAATTATATCACAAGCTTAGAGTAAACAAAAAAAAAACAAAAAAAAAATATTAATGAAATATTTAACCGAAAGTTCAACTACGCATAGCTAACATGCTATGAATTGATAAGTTAAATAAAATTTCAAGAGAGTAAATAAAAAACAGTATATTGTAGTTTTAATTATAGTTGTTGTTATAGTTGTACATGCTGTTATTATTATTGAACAAACAAAATTTAAAAATTTAAAAATTAATTCGAATAAAAAGATATTAAATTTTAAGATTACTTCTCGAATAAATCGACTTTTGTCGATTTGTAGGAAATCCATAGTCGATTTCAACTTTAATTCAATTTTAGTCGAAGTCGATAACAACAATAAAAAAAATATCAGTGAATTGAAAAATAAAAATAAAAGCTTTCGCTTAAGAACCAAAATATATTATTTAAGAATTTGATTTTCAAATGATGATCGGTAAGCGGAGCATCGGATCTAACTTCATTAAAAAAAGAAATAACCTCTTTTAAAGCCACCAAATTAAAACCCTATAATTTTTTTTTTTGCAGCGCCGCAAATTTGGTCGCAAAAATGGTTCAAGGTTAATCACGTGCTTTTGTTTATAACTCATTATCTCGAGATAATGACGGATTTGAATTGTTTTGAGTTAGTCCGTTGATATACGCTTACGCAAATTCTTGGCAGTCAAAACAAATCGTTGTGGGTTAATTTTTTGGTGGACTTCGCACAAATCTTCTGAAGATGTGGTCAAAATCTTTGTATTTTACCATGTTAAACAGTAGTGATTTTTTCCCCAGAAAAACATAATCAATAAGAAATTAAACAAATTTACGGAAAGCTATTGAATGTATTTGGTGTAAGCATAAATCTAGCAGGAATAAAATGGTAGTTTTCAAACCTTGTTAAATAATTATAACAATGTTATAATGTTATTAACATCTAATTATAAGACAAAAGTATATCAGAACTTGCAGAAATTAATTTTATTGCCGCATAAAGATAAATTGTATTTTAGTCCGAGCAACTTAAAATAAAAAATAAATGAAGGCAATTAAATAAGATTTTGATAAAACAAAGTCAATAATTATTTGTTAACAACAGAGCTTTGTGTATTTTGCTATCTTTAGTACACTTACTGGTCAAATAAAGAATTGCAACTACACAAAATATGACATAGAGCCACACACACACAAAAAGAAACCTTCAAAAATATTTAAAAAAAAAATCAAGATTAGCACACAAAAAGCACATCTCTAATTGTAGACACAATCAATATAAAAAAAACATTACTTCAATTTTGTTTACATTATTTTGACAAGGAAATATTTTACAAAACTTTTTTACGAGAACTAGCATAAAATACCATAAGTAACTTTAACTCATATACCAAAATATCCCTAAGCCTTCAAGGTCTTTCAAAAAAAAAGTTTTAAAATAAAAAACAAAGTTTAATAGAAAAAAAGGAAAATATTTGAAGCTTTATAAAAGAATTGATAAATGAATGTCTAAATCTTTAAAAAAATCATTTCAAAGGCAAAGTAAATACCAAATCATGTTTTTAACAATATGTGGCTATGAACATAAACATTTTTTATAAGCCGAAATACATTGCAAAATAATCGTGTTGACAGAAGAACCCTATTAAGCATAATTTTATTTCAAGCAACTGTTGCATATCCAGGGACCAACTGGAGCTCGTGTGATTTTTACACAAGAATAATGAAACCACTCAACTTTACAACCTGGTTTATCACATGCTATCATTGGTTAAAAACAGGGTCTTTTACAAATACAGTAATACTTTTGTTTTTTGTCTAAATATACATCATTTTTGCATGTAACAATTTCAAAAGGTAAACACTCAATGAATAATTTCCAGAGCAAAGGCATCATTTCATCAATAAACTTTAAGTCTCTTGTAACTCGAACTAATAAATAATGATTTGAAACCCAAACAAAAAAATCACAATATTCTTTATTTAGAACATATAGTTAACCTTGCACTTGTGCATAATATTTATGATTTTTTTTCTTCATGTTTTCAAATGAATCAATAGGGAAATTTTTATCTGTTTCCCAGTTCACTAAACCATTTCAATAATTGAATAGACATTTTATTTCTAGCAAACCAACGGTATGGCAAGAACAGCTTACTATAGAGTCAGGTGAAGCTCCTAAGTATGATTTATTGTATAAAGTGTGAAGCCCTGAAGTTGTTAATTGGAAATTTTTGTTTTTTTCTTTCATAATGCTTTCGTATAACACATTAGCTTATTAAGCAATGACTTACTTGAGTTAAGCATAACTTCATAAAAATTAGAGACTGTAATTCTCCCTGCCCTGTGAATTTTCCATGTACTGGATAAACTATGCAGTTTAGTAATTTCAGATAAAAAATCAAATGAACTTGAGGTGTAAGTTGATTTGTATTTTTTTTATTTTAATAAACATCTCTCTATTAAAGCAGAATCATCTAAATTAATTGCTTCATAATCAAACAGACTTGTGAAAGGTTCTGGACATAGATTTTCTTCTTTCTCATGAGATGTCAATGTCCCGTCAGTATTTTTCTAAGACATTTACGTAATTAAAATACACTGCTTTAGGCATAACCTTTTGTAGTTTTTGAACTTTGATTTTTTTCTTCTGCATTGATGGAATGATTTTTTACAGTACTTTTAGCTGATCTTATTTCACATGGTTAATCATTAAGTTTTGGTCTATTAACGGATATATTTTGCAATGATGATGCTTCAGCCTTTCTCTTTACTTGGTTCCATTGACACAGTTTACTAGTAACAGCAGTCTTATTGGCTTCAGTTTGAACGTTTATCAATTGGATACTGGTCCGGAAACATTTCCTTGTTTGCTAATGTTAATTTCTTTTTGTAATCTAATTGATCACTACTGTTTAACATGCTAAAATACAAAGATTTTGACCACATCTTCAGAAGTTTCATACAAAGTCCAGCAAAAAATTAACCCACAACGATTTGTTTTGACTGCTAAGAATTTGCGCATGCGTACATCAACGGACAAACTCAAAACAATTCCAACTTGTCTATAGTCAAAAATGATTTTTAAGTTTATAAATATGCCACAAATTTTAAAGCTATAATTAAAGTAATTATTACAAATATTTCTACGTATAGAAATATCTCTAGAAAAAAAAAAAAAAATCCTAATCATAAAATTTTACCCAAAAGAAAGATAAAAGAAAACATTAAATAAAAAAGTAAAAAATCAAATTATTTAAACGTTTTTCTTTTTTTTTTTAATTAAATGTTTTATTTAACATGAATCGTTATTTAAAAAATCCATCTTCCATAGCTCAGACCAGACTATGAGGGGTTTATGGTCATTTTGAACTGATATGATATCCATATTGTTTTTAATTATTGCTATGAGCTGGCTATTATTTGCGAAATGCTTACAAAAATTCTTCATTATTTCTGGCATACCATTTATGTATATCAAAAAAAGGAACTGATCCTTGTGGTACCCCACTTATTACTTTTGCCCAGTCAGAATACACACCATCTAAGACTACTTGTTGTCATCTACTTTTTAAAAAATCAGGAATCTAAGTGATAAATTTTACATCAAACCCATACCCATTAAGTTTTATGTTTAGTAGTTTATATAATGGGTGAACATGAAATAAGTGTGAAAGAATAAGTATATCATTTTTTTTCAGTGATTATATTAAAATCTTTTTAATTGTTTTGTATTTTGTTTATAACATGTTGTGGTTACAAAAAATATGTATATTTGGAAAATCCCAATAGTAGCTACAATTCAATAGCAAAAGCGTTGCAAATATATCCATACACAGTTAGTCATGTAATTCAACGCTTTTCTCAAACAAAATTGATCAAACACAAATCTGGTGGAGGAAGAAAGGAGGGTTTTAAAGATATAAATCTAGTTAGAAAACTGATTAACAGTTTTAAGATTAATCCAAGTCTTTCATTAAGGAAACACACAAAAATTTATGGACTTTCTAATAGTTTTGTTTTAAAAGTTCGTAATAAACATGGTTTTCATTTTTTCAAAACACGAAAAGTGCCCAACCGATCTGACTTTCAACAAAATAGTGCAAGAACCCGCTGCAGAAAATTGTGTGACAATTTTATTTCTAAATATTGATGTATTATTGAAGACAATGAAACTTAAATCAAGTACAATCATCAGGAAAGTCTAGGTGCTGTCTATTATATTGCCAAATATAGAAGAAAAACAGATAAGAAATTTAAATACACAAAACAAGACAAGTTTACTAAAAAGCCTTGATTTGGTAAGCTATTTGCAGTTTTGGCAAAAAACAAAAAAACTTTACAGAAACATAAAAGATATTAAATTATCATATAAAAAAGCATCAAATATTTTTGATTCTTATTTTGTGCGCAAGCTTATGGATACCATCGAATCAAAATGTATGAAATTTTATTAGATTCCTACAGGAATAATTTAAATTTTTTTTTATGTTTGATCTTTTTATATTATTGTATTAAAGTTATTACTTAATTTGAAAAAAAAATGGAAGAGTACTTTTTCTTAATTGTTTTTCTACTTTCACATTGTTTTTTTACTTTTATTTATTTTGTGTACACACTATATATATATATATATATATATATATATATATATATATATATATATATATATATATATGTATGTATGTATGTATGTATGTATGTATGTATGTATGTATGTATGTATGTATGTATGTATGTATGTATGTATGTATGTATGTATATGTATAAACTTTTACTTAGGATGGCAGAACAGCTTTGTTTTATGCAGTTACGTTTTCTTCCATAAACATTATCAGTTCTTTACTTGCTGCAAAAGCTGATCCTTTCATTGTAGCTGGAGTAAGTTACTTGTTTTTTTAAATTTTTAGTATGTGGAAATATATAATTTTTTTGGATTTCGTATATTTATACATATACATACATGCATATATAAATATATGTCTGTATGTATATGTATAATATGCATATATTATACCTATACATACAGACATATATTTATAATATGCAATATAAATATATGTCCCTGCCCCTCCTTCCTTGATGTTTTTCCTAGATCAGTTAATGTATGTACTGAAATCCTCAAACCTTCCTAAACCAGTATGACATCAGATTAGCAATCTAAATGTCCCTTCTATGGTGTATATATAAATACATAAAATAACATACTGAAATAGTAACCTAACCAAGGAATTCAGTACATACATTGACTAAGGGTTCGGACAAAGACACTTACTATATATATATATATATATATATATATATATATATATATATATATATATATATATATATATATATATATATATATATATATATATATGTATATATATATATATATATATATATATGTATATATATATATATATATATATATATATACATAAATGTATATATATAATATATATATATATATATATATATTATATATATATATATATTATATATATATATATATATATATATATATATATATATATATATATATATATATACATATGTATAATATATATATATACACATATATACAGGCTTGGACAGGAATGGCATGCAATTGAACGCTATTGTTGACCAAGCAAATGGCTTTTTTTGTTGACTACTTGACCACGAATATTTAGATGTTTTAATGATTTTTCGTCTAGTTTTTTTTCAGTTCACAAAGCAACGCTTTGGAACTCCCTCCCATCTTCATGTTTTCCTGACTCATACAACCTTCAACTTTTTAAGTATGCTGTCAACCGTTTCCTTGCTCTATAGCTCTATTCTTTTTTTCTAGTAACTTCCAACTTAATAGTGGTTGCTAGCAACCTTGTTGGGAGTAAATTAGAATAATAAAAAGAAAAGTACACTCCCCGGATGTTTTTTCTATTTAAGTCAGTCAAATAATTATCATTATAATAGTTATCTGATTATTGCTAAAGTTACTTGATTGCTGAAGTTAATATGTTTTTATTAATTTTAAAAATAAAAAAAAGTGCATCAAAACAGTGCTACAGTTTGTTGTACAGTTTTGCATTTTCATTTTTGTTTTTCAAAACTTTTTTTTTGTAGCAATATGAAAGAAACTGTTTGCATCAAGCATGCTCAAGAGCGAAGAAATCAATTGAAGTCGTTAGACTAATAGTCAACACAATGGGTGAAGTAGCAAAGTTAGAACAAGATAAGGCAGATATTTATTTTTTAATTCTGTTCTTTCAGTTCTTTTTTAAATCTTATTTGACTTGGAAATTCTTGAGATTATGTGATTAATAAAGATTAAAGTAAATTTTTTTTTAGGAAATCTATATTTATAGTTTTTAATTTGATGGAAAAAACTCTTTATTCTTAAATGCAGGCTGGACTTTTACCTCTACATTTAGCTATATTTGTTGGAGAACGAGAGGTTTGCAAAGAGCTGCTTTCTACTCATCGAGGCGAGCAACTTTGTTCAGTTACTAGGTATTATAAGGATACAGCTCTTCATTTAGCTGCTAAAAAAAAGGATTTGGATATTCTAAAACTGCTAATACAAGAGCATGCTAATATTAACCAAACCAATGTAACTTTTTATTTTTGAATTTATTTTATTTTATTAATGTTTTTTATTTTGATTTATTTAAATATTTCAAATTTAGCATGAAGGCAAAACCCCACTTCACATACTTGCTGCAGAATCTGATGTTGAATCTGTTGAGTATTTGATAAGCCAGAATGCCTCAGGTGTCATAGCTGATAAGGTTATTTATAAATGCTTGTTAAAAGATTATTTTAATATTTTAATTTATATTTATTTTATTATTGTTATACTGTTTATTTTATTTTTATATTCTTTATATTTTATTATTATAAAATATAAATGAACAGTATTTTATAATATTTATAAAATATGAATGAACAATATTTTATAATATTTGTAAAATGTAAATGAACAATATTTTATAATATTTATAAAATATAAATGAATAATATTTTATAATATTTATAAAGTATAAAGAATATGCATGAACATTATTTTAAAATACTATATTTTAATTTTTTGTAAATAAAGAAATATTAACAATTGATCATCTTTTAGCAAAATTGTACTCCATTACATATTGCAACCAAAGCAGGAAGTATTGAAATAGTGCAATTGTTAATTGAAAAATGCCATGCAAATCTAAATGAGCGCTCAAAGGTTTTTTTAAATTTAATTTAATTTTTTTGTTAAATTTTATCTTTAGACATTAAATATTACTGATTTTTAATTAGGACGGAAGTACTCTCATGCATTTAGCAGCGAAGTTTGGACATGTTGAAGTTTTGTCATTTTTTTTAAAACATAAAGTTTCTGTAAGAACACCTAATCGTGTAAGTTTTTTTTATAATGTACATTTATAAGTTTCATACTATATTTTCTTAAAATATCAAAAAATAGTTTGGAATTTAGTGTAAGTATAGTAATTTAATTTATGAAAACTTGGTTCAACAAATTTTTTTATGATCTAAATGTTTTTATGTCTTTATAATCTTAAGTTTGTCTAAAATTGTCTTTTAAGCTGTTTATTTAACATATGTTAATATAACATATATATCTGATATATATGTTATAAATGTTATGACATTTGTATCAGATTATATCATCTATAACATTTATAACATATAATCTTCAACATAACAGTTAAACTTATTTTTCAAGCAGTGTATTTAATGTATGTTAATATCTCTTTAATATATGTAAACTGTTAAACTTATTTTTTAAGCTGTTTATTTAATATATGTTAATATCTCTTTAACATATATAAACTGTTAAACTATTTAACATATGTTAATATCTCTTTGACATAAGTAAAACTGTTAATATATGTTAAAATCTCGTTAACATATGTAAACTGTTAAACTTGTCATTAACTGTTGAATCTGAGCCCTTTATTTTATTTTATTTGTTTTATGATTTTTTATCAGTTTATATTTGTGCATTTGTAATTATAATTATTTCAGAATGTGTTTTTACTAAAATATCTATTAATCATCAACATTTTAAGATTAATATTACAAAAATATAGTAAGAAATAAATTAGAGTGTTTTATAAATTTTACAGATCAACTTGTAACTATTTTGATTGACTTCAAATTATATCTAGTGATTAACAACATCTTTTGCAAATCAATAATAGATTCATACATTTATTGAATCCATTCTTATGTCTCAATAAAATAGTTTTGATTAATGTATAAAGTTTTTAAGTTAAAATGCAAAAGTTCTAAGATAAACCAAATGAAACTTAGTCTGAAAATAGGTGTAAAACTGCATCAGAAATCAATCATCGAATCATCTTTATCTGATGATGTGAGGAATGCTGCATTGGCTTGTTGTTGTTTTTTTTAATTTTTCTTATATATTTTTTGAACTAGTTTTAAAAGTAAATAAATTTTTGTCAACAATTATGTAAAAATATAAAAAATTCATGCTTGATGTCACAGGATGCATACAATACTTTCAAAACATACATACATATTAGCAGCCTGACTTTAAAGAAAAAAAAGTAAATAAAAAATTAAAGACTATAAAAAATATTTTAGAAAAATTAACTGATTGAAAAGTTAGCAAAACTTCTATAAACATTACAAAGTTATTAAATTTATTACTAACATTAGTATAGAATATGATAATCCTATTGAGGATAAATTAGTATAAAAAATAATATTTACATTAAAAATTCTAGATAACTTGTTAAAATACTGAGCAAACATGATTTCCATCATTAAAGATCAGCAGTTTACTTAAGGCTAATTTAAAATGGAAATATGGACATAATTCTGAAGACCTGATATAATTTTGCAAGCTTTGAGATTATGGATGTAACATTATACTTTCAGTATGACAAGAATTCTGTTAGATTGACAGCTGTTAATAAACAATTACTAATGAAGATGTATATAGAATATTATGTTATCTGTTCACAGTTTTATTGCATTCAAAATCATTCACCTAAAGTCTGAAGCAGTTTACCCATAATCCTGTTATTATTACATCAATCAAAAAGAATTACATAAAAAACAATAATATTGCATATTTTTTTCTCACTCTTACATGTGCAAAACTTTATTTGCTGAGTACGCTCTTATAAATCTTATCAGCAAATAAAGTTTTTACACTCTTAAAGTGCAAAACTTTATTTGCTGAGTAAGTTGGTGAAGATATTCCATTTTTGAGCTTGACAGCCTGACTCAAGGTGTTAAGTTCAATCTCAAAAGATAATGTATATCTCAGGTTCAACCTTAAAATACAATCTAGTGCAATTTTTTTCATACAACCCACAAAGCATCCTTAATAGAATAAAATCTTAAAGCCATTTTTGAAGCTACAAATGCTTCAGAAAAGAAGTTATGCTCTGAGTTTGACCACAACTCTTAACTGGGCAAGCAGAGTCAAGCATGGTTAAGAAGCAACAAAGTCATGATTCAAGCAATTAACCAAAGCACCAAAATTTAACTCTTTGAGCAAAAAAATCACCAATACCACCAGTTTAAACTAGTTCAAAACAATTCAAATCACCAATACAATACAAAACTGTATGAATTATTAAAACTCAAATGAATTAATCATTATTAAGTTAAATACAAATGAGTGAGCAAAAATCGCAACAGTAAATTTAAAATATTAATATTAAATTATTCAGATAGGCTAGAATTGCGACTTAAACTTTTATATTATTATATTTAATACAAATTTTTTTTTTAAATAAGATACATGTTTATAAAAAAATCAGTACTGAGTAGCTTTAAAGATTCTGAGTAAAAAAGCTTCTGAGTAATAACCCAATGGGTTTGAAAAATGTTTCAATTTGCTAGGGTTTTAGTTATTAATAAAAACCTTTGTGATTGTAATGATTGCACAACAATTGTGCTTTGGAAAATTTTTAACATTTTAAAAGGTTACACTGTACACAAAGGAATGGATGTATATAAAAGCTGTAACACTTAACTAAAGAATTGATCAAGCAAAATTAGACAAATTAGTTTACAAATTATGTTTATATTTCATATTCGATGAATTATTACTTATTGCTTGTACTTTTATTAAAAATACAGAATACAAATAATGAGTAGTTTGAGACTAAAAAGTCTCAGGTGTCAATTGGACATACCTAAAACATCAAAAAACGCGGAAAATAAAAATTAGTCTACAAAAATAAAAATAGTCAACAAAAATATTTAAATAGTCGACGATTTCTTAATAATTATATATATATATATATATATATATATATATATATATATATATATATATAATATTATTATTATTAAATAATTTATTTCAATGCACCAATTTTGATAATTATAATAGCTTATAATAATATATATCATATTCAAAAGCTTATAATGTATATAGTTTTATAATAATATATAACATATTCAAAAATTTTTATAAAGTATTATATCTATATTCATCTATATATTTTATAAAGTATTATATCTATATTCATCTATATATTTTATAAAGTATTATATCTGAATTTATTGTATGTACCTGTAAGTCATCGGTTTATATGCTAATAAAAGCTATAGCATCGGGTGTTATTTGTAAGCTTTGTAAAACCAATGGAATCAATACATGAAAAAATATTGAATTAAATTTTAAGATAATAATATTTTGATAATAATAATAAGTATTTAGAATATTTCTCATTATTATCAAAAGCTTTTTCACTTAAAATATAATGATGCTGTTTGATAAAGTTGTAAAAGAAAATGTCATGGTATTTTAAGAGTCCTCTCAATAGCTAGTCATTACCTATCAAGTGACCTTTTAAGACTAGTTTATATATAAAAATTAAAAAATTAAAAATGAAAGAGTAATCAGTTTACAAAAATCGTAATATTTATGTATATTTTAAAACCAATTTCAATTTTCAATCCAGTGAAAAATTATTATCAAGGAAAGTATACATGTAAACTAAGTAATATCATTGGAGATGGGGCCTGATTTTTAACATTTTTAACTTAATTTTGACTGAGATTATGTTTGTTCTAGAAATGACTAATCATTATTTGTTTTCAAATTTCTTTTTATCCAAGTATCTATAAACAAATAAAAAAACTTAAAAAAATTTTGCGAAATAATAACCTACTAACTGAACAATTTAACTTATTCTTTTCAATAATTTGGATGCTTTTGTTTTATTTTTTAATTTTTTGCGTTTTATATAACTTAATTAAAAAACCTGCAATTCAACATATTTTTCATTATATACTACATATATATATACTACAGAAAAGAAAAAAAAAACAATAGCAACAAAGTGTTATTAAAGGAATGAAATTGTTATTGTAGTTTAATTTTAAATAAATTGTGATTTGTAATATAATGTTCCATTAAAAATACCATTACCATCACATACCGAACAAAAATAAGATATATAGAACATTAATAACATATAGAACAAAGTTACACATCACATCAATAACTATTATTTCTTTATTATTCTATTTCTCTGAAACACAAACATTGGCAGGTTATGTCACTTAATAGAAGTATTTTCTCTTTTTATGGAATTTATTTAGTGAACCCCATAAAAAAAGCTATATAATTTGCTATTGTAATTATTAAGCTATATTAAACAATTTTAAAATGAAATATATAAACATTATTTTATCTTTTATTTTCTTTGATCCTAGTAAAATAAAGTCCTCTAAAAAAGTTCTTTACTTTTGCAAATAACCAGATTGGATCCAGGGTATTTTGGTTTTTTACAGGATATTTTGGTATTTTACACAGTTAATGAATTAACTAATCATTATTTATCATACTATATTATATTCATATCATAGTAATAAATATATAATCGGTCTAATAAATTAGAACTAGTCTTTATTAACTAATTTTATTTTAAAATTTATTTATTTAAAAAAAAATTTTATGTTTAAAAAAACTTATTACCAGCCGTGATCACGTCAAAACCTTTGTTTTTTTCTCAATGATTTTTTTCATACAACCTTTGTTTTTTTCTAAATGATTTTCTGAGACCATTTGTCATCATTGGGTTATTAAAATTTTTGGAATTAGCAGTTGTTTTAAATTTTGGAAAGGGTCTTTTGTATTATTATTATATCATAATTTAATGCCGCAGTTTGTGGAAACATCAGTAAGTGTGAATTCCACACTTTGACATGACCTTTTCATGTTTTAATTAAAAGTTTTCTATAATATGTTTTAATTCAGATAAGATTAAAAACAAACAGTTCAAACTTCCAATACAAAACTGTACAAATTATTAAAACTCAAATGAACTCATTATTATATTTTGCATAATGAAATCATTATTATATTTTGCATAATGAAATCATTATTAAGTTAGATAAAAATGAGTGTTGCAATGATCTCTTATTTAATGCTAAAAGACTCACCTCAGTAGGTGAATTAAAATCTGTTTACTTCCATCCACCTTATCTTTTTTGCTTCTACACAAACACCTCCTCTCTTAATCCATCAAAACTCATTGAACTCCCCTTACTTGCAGAAAACAACTATTTCAACATTAATATTTTCAATGAGAACCACAAATCAACTTCCTTTTTTCCAGACTACAACCTTTACTGATCAGATTGAAGGAACTTTATTAACCAAAATTGTAATTATTGTAATTAGCAATTATAGCTTGGAGCCCTCATTTGGTGAAAAACAAGCATGTTATTGAGAAAATACAGCCCAGAGCCACAAAGATATAGCACAAACTGAAAAAATTATATGAGTCTTTATGTGCACAACTTAACTTTACATCTCTAATTGATTGTTGTAAAAGAGGTGACCTTGTTTAAAAATTTAAACATGAGAGATACATTGACAAAATTAACTGTCAGGTTGCCAAATAACATAGTCTTCTTTCCATCTGTCAACAGCTTCAAAGAGAGCCTTGATAGGCTCCAAATTAACAATAGCTTGCAACTTTCCTTAGTGGAAGTTTTATTATGAGCTTCACAAATTATTTTGTTTTTGTTTTGATAAAGTATACAAATTTATATTATATGAGATATTACATTTATATAACCTTAAATATATATTTTGAAGTTATATTAAAATAACTATATAACTATAAACTAATATATATTAATTAAAACTTTTATAATAATAAAATGTTTTTTAAACTTTTGTTACAAAGTTAAAACTGTCACTTTTTATATCTAATTTAAAATTGAAAGTTCATTCTTATATCTTTCGAAGTTTTGAAAACTATATTTTGAATTTTTTTCATAGAATGGTATAGAAGCATTGCACGAAGCTTGCAAACGAGGTTTTAGTGCCATTGTGAAGCTGCTTATAGAACATGGAGCTCAAGTGGAAAAATATACAAAAGTATTCTTACTTTTTCATTGATTTTTTTTATAAAAAAAAATCAAAATTTTTATAAAATTATTTTTTAGATACAACAGCTCTCTTAATTTGAAAAAATTTTTACAATTAAAAGATTTTAAAAAATGATTTTCAGGATTTCTACACACCTCTCCATTATGCTGTTCTCCATGGAAAGTATAATGCTGCACAAATTCTCATTGGTTATGGAGCAGATGTGAATGCTGTTGGAGGAACAGTATGAAAAATTAAATATTAGCAATCTATAATTACTATAGTTGATTTTAATACAATCCAAAACAATTTATCATTAATTTATATACATAAAAAATAAATACCCTTGCTCATGCGTATTTTTATTGTGAACAAAAATTCATTAGTACTATTCGTTCTTACATCAGATACAAGTTATTCTAAGATCTGATACAAGCAATTCCAATCAGTTTGAATATATTAAAACTAGAGTAGTTTATTTCTACTATCCGTTGTTTTAAATATTTCAAGTATAACCAAAACAAATCAAAACATGTTTTTCAAACTTTTTATTATGTGTTAAAGTACCATTATAATTAATTTTTAAATCAATCAAATCAATCAACAATCAAAATAAATTTTAAAATTTTTTAAAAAATACAATAATAAAACACAACAAAATGGTTTATTGTAGAAAGATGATCAACATTTTAATAAATCTCAAATATTAAATATGTTAAAAAGCAAGTTTACAGACTTACAAAGATATTTAATATGCTAAAAGCAAATTTACAGACAATGTGATTTTTGTGATTAGATTATAAAATCTGCTGAATTGTCAAAATATTAATCTGCTGAATTGTCAAAGGCACTATTAATTATTAATTTATATGAAAAATAAACTTAACATAAAACTGTTCAGAGAATAAAACAAACTAAAGAAAAATGAAGCATAAAACAAAATTTCTTTAAAATAAGTAATGTTGTTATAAAGATATAGTTTCTCTAAAGATATAGTTTCTCATAAACAAAACATTTTTATTATAAATAATACAAAAGTGATAATACAAAACCATCCTAATAAATAAATTTTTAAAAACGTGTTCCATTATTGAAGTTTGCGTATGGGTTAATTATAGCATGTTTTCTTTTGTAGAACTTAAAGCCATTTTTAATCACAAATTTAATACCAATCTGTGTGTACAAGTACAAGTGAAGAAAGTTTGGTTCTATGTCAAAATTGGTTGAATAAATGTTTAAATGATTTAAATATTTAATTTTTTTAAATAATTATTCAATTGTTTAGAAAAACGATTCTCCTCTTCATTTTGCAGCAAAATTGAACAGGCATTCAGATCATTTAACCAAGCTTTTGTTGTTGAGTGGTGCTAATAGTTATATTTTAAACTTGGTGAGTTTTTACTTGGTGTTCATTTTATTTTGTTGAAATTATTTCAAAAAGTATTTCAATTACTATTTTTTAACAATTTTTTATACATTATTTGTTGCTTTGGTATTGGTATTTTTTCAGGATGGTGAAAGTCCTCTTCATGTTGCTGTTCGTTTAAAAAACTCTGCTGTTGCAAAGTTACTCATTAAAGATGGAGCATCTGTCATTGCAAAAAATAATGTAAGCTTGTATTAAAACAATCCTTATATGTTGATGATTATATGTTGGTGTTTTATATGTTGATGATCATATGTGTATGATTATTTGTTGATGATTATATGTTGATGTTTAATATGTTGATGTTTCATATGTTGATGTTTTATACGTTGATGATTATATGTTGATGTTTTATATGTTTTCATTTGTCTGTATCTGAAAATAAATCAGCATGGTTTCAGAAAGATTTGCAAAATAAAAACTTTAATTTCATTTTATGTGACGCAAGAAATGTTTTTTGTTAATTTAATCTTTCATTTTTTATTTTGACATTATTGTTTTTTATTTTGTTTATTATTATAACATTTTATTTTGTTTTTAATTTTATTTACTTGTCAAACGAAAGACAAGGGTGTGACATTTTTCTATAAAATATAAGAAATAAAAAAAATGAATAAATTTATGGAAATAATGATATTAAAGTTTTATTTGCATTTTTTAAATGTTTTTATTTTCTATAAGACAAAGTACAAAAATGCTTCAAATTGATACAAAGGTTTTCTATTAATATAAGCAGCTTAGAATATCTTATAGGTACCTGGGTACTAGTTCAGAACGTTTTTGTAGGTATCTTGGTGAATAATCTCAAGATTTTGTAGATTCCTGGGTGCTTTTTTAACTATTATGTGATATTTTATGTATGTATGTTTATTAACTTATTTTAACTAGAATAAGTATTCATTTTTAAGCATTGATGAGGAAGAATGAATGTTTTTACTATAAGCAAGCTTTGTCTGCTGCAAACTTCAAGTTACTGGTTGGTTGCTAAAGACTCCTTAAATACTAGCCAAGTGCATATCATATTGTTTGGGGAAGAAGAGAGAGGGGAACTTTTGTTCAAAACTATAACTGATTTTTTAAATATAACTTTTTTTGACATTTTTAGGCATGCTAAAAATTATAGAATTGGTAATTTTTCAACATAAGCTATCTATCATAAGATTTTCTTTTTTATTTAGAAAAAAGTTTTCTTTATTTTATATCTTAGCAACAGACTTCAAAAGAGAAACACCAGTTAAAAAAGCATGAGCAAGAACAATATGGCAAAAGCTAAGGCCAAATCTGGAAAAAAAGCTCGCACACATATCTGATGATGAATGTATTGTCGTGAACTTTTTTAGCGACTCAAAACTGAGACAGTAAATTATAGTGTTCTTTATGTTTCCTTTGAGCTCACAAAGCCTGCTTAAGTGCAGATCCATGTAACACAAAATTTGTTTGATCTATGCGTTGATGTATGAAGACATCATATTTGTTTTTATCTTATGGACATAAATAGTTACAATATATTTTTATAATGTTAGCTTGAAACACTTGTGTCTAATAAGTACATAGATTTTTATCAAACATGTGATACTTTACAATTTTTTGTTGTGTTTTAACTAACCAAATTGTCTGCTCTAACTAACTCTAATGAGAGAGTTTGTTGGAACACATTGTGGAGCCCTTTAAGTTGAGTATAAGTATCGAACTCCATTACTTAATTTAATTACTATCAGTTAGGCACTAAAGAATTTTAATATTTGCAATTTGACACAGTTTAAAAAGATACAAAAAAGATATAAAAGAATAATGTAATGACCACTTTTTGCAACTTTTTATTGAAATCTATTAAATGACTACTTTCTATCTGTATTCAATGTTGACTAAAATTTGATATAGTTCTTAATATAAAGTGTAATAATGTTACCATTAATAAAGATTTTCCTAAAAGTTTTTATTGGAAAAACAAAGAGTTTAAATTAGGTTGTGATAATTTGTAAATTGCATATTAAAAGTAGTTATTAAAACTGAGAAACCATAGCTCAGTGGTTAGCATGCTTGCCTCAGAAGCTAAAGATCCATGGTTCAACAACACCTCTAGGCAAGTTTTATAACATCGGTATGGAAGGAGGCATAAACTTCCTTTCAAATGCTCTTCCATGATGCTCTGTGATAAGACCATTAGGACCTCTTGAGACACCTAAGATAAATAAATTTAAAAATAAAAAATAGTGTTTATAATTGTTAGTGATTTCCCTAAAATATTTAATAAACCTCAGACTCAGGTTAGGTCAAGTTCATGATCATCATGGTCACCCTGCAACTGGTAATATTTAATTTAGTACTGCCTGCTCCATGTTTTTCTGCCTTATAAGATTTGCTTTTCTAGACTGGGGCTTGTCAAAACTAGGCAAAAGTTAACTATGCTTAAAATACCCCTACTTAGGGCTCTTGGTTGAGTAAAGGGTAGAGTATTAATAAAAATAGATAGTAAATGATTGTTCTTTCAAATTTTGAATTCTGTAAAGTTGTATTCCAAGAAGATTTTAGTGTTTCTACTTGATTCTAGTGCTCGACTTGTTTCTTGGCGCAGTGGCCTTGTTCGTCGAGGTTACTGAAAAAAGTCTTATTTCTTTTATTTTGATAATTAAATTAAATTGAGTAAATAAAAAAAACATCAACAGTATTGTTTTACATTTTAGTTCAGAAACAAAATGATAATAATATTAAAAAATGTTGCAGTTATTGAAATAAGAGTGGTATTGAAGAAGGGAAAAAAAGTTTCTTGTATTACCATTAGAAAGATAAAAAAAAGTACATCATTTATGGATGGCATGTTACTTATCTCATTGTAATACACACACCATATGAAAATTAGCTTTTTTATAATATCCAGAAGTAGAGTATTAATCAAAATTAAAATAATTTTCAGTACTTTTATGCTCTCAGTTGTATGTGATATGTGATATGCTTGGTTGTAATCTATTGTGATTACTTTATAAAATACTTTAATGTATTCTTTAAAATTGTCTAGGATGGAGAGACACCTTTACATCTTTCTGTTTCAAACTCATCAATTTTAATTTTGCTATTGATTCTTGATGAAATGAAAAAGGTTTTAGACGCATCAGAGTTTGAAAAACAAATCAATGCAACAAACAAAGTGAGTCTTATTTATATATGCTGTTTGTATTTCTCATATATATTAATCATCTTTAATTTTTAAATTAATCAGTCTATGTAGCAGCACTCCTCATATGTTTTACCTATTTATCAGTTGATGTAGCAGCACTCTTTGTATGTTCTACCTATTTTTCAGTCAATGCAGCAACACTTCTTGCATGTTATATCTATTTGTCACTCGATGTAGCAGCACTCCTTGCATGTTCTACCCATTTGTCAGTCAATACATGCAAACATTAATGAATAAAAATAAAGCATTGAGAATGTTTTTATTCTTTTTAAATAATGAAAACATTCTGAATGCTTTTAAAAACATTTCAGTCTATTAACTTGCGTTTTTAAAGTTTTTAAAAAGTGATAAAATTTAATTATTTTTCTCAATTAAATTTAATGGTTTTTACATAAAGTATATATATATATATATATATATATATATATATATATATATATATATATATATATATATATATATATATATATATATATATATATATTTTTACAAAAAATATATATATATATATATTATCATTTAGTATTGAGAGAATTCATATTATCTGATAATTTAAAGTAGTTTATATATATATATATATATATATATATATATATATATATATATATATATATATATATATATATATATATAGATATATATATATATATATATAGATATATATATATATATATATATAGATATATATATGCTTTGCCATAGTTTTAGATAATTACATAATTCTAATTTTAATAATAATAACATGAGATTTATAGTGCATATTATAGATTATTATTGTTATTATTTTTATTAGTGCATATGTTTTTGAGTATTGTTATGTAAGACAGTTAGTTTATCACATAAGATTAATATTACATATATTTCAGTTGGGAGAAACCGCACTTCATTACTGTGCCAAAATCAGTTCTAACACTGAAACCCAAACAATTTTCACCGATCTAACCAAGCTGCTTTTGGATAATTCTGCAAAGCATAATCTTCAAACTCTACATGTAATTAAAGTTGTGTTTTAAAATAAATAGTTTAATATCTTTTTTAAATTTAAACTTTCCATTAATATAGAACTAAAATGAGATTCTATTATAATGTTTTATAAAATAATATGTAATTTAATATAGAATTTAACATACATAAATATGTATAAAATATAATTTTATAATTATTGTATAAGTTTATTTTTACAAAAATCATTTTACATCATTTTAAAGGAAATAAGTTTAGTTGTAAAAATTATAAATTTTCGTAAAATGGTTTCTTTTTGGTTTCCAATTGAAATTTTAAAGAGATTTAAATGAACTAATTTGCAAACAATTTTAGACAGCTGAAACTGCTGTTCATTATTGCTGTGAAACTGGTAACACAAAAGTTCTACAGATGATATTTGCATCCATATCTGAAAAAGAAACTTTTAAAGCATCAAATTGTCCTAACATTGTAAGTAAAATAACATTGTAAGTAAAATAACATTGTAAGTAAAATAACATTGTAAGTAAAATAACATTGTAAGTAAAATAACATTGTAAGTAAAATAACATTGTAAGTAAAATAACATTGTAAGTAAAATAACATTGTAAGTAAAATAAAGTATAAATAAAAATATGTATAAGAATATGTATATATAAAAATAATAAAAATATAAATAAATAGTTTAAAAATATCTTCAAAAAATTTTTTTTTATATTTATCTTAAAATTGTAAATGTTTTGTCATGCAGAAAGTGTTTTGAATTTTTATAAATATTTTTTTAGAAAGGGTGGACTCCTCTTCTCATTGCATGTCACTTTGGTCACTTGGGAATTGTAAGAACATTACTGGAACATGATGCAAGATTAGATTATTTTGATCAAGTCAGTAATATTTAGATTTTTTATATATTTATATATTTTGGCTTTTACTTTTTTCTCCTTTGTTTTTGTTTTCTACTTTAATTTACATTTTGAGACCTAAGAATAACAAATCATTTTTCGATTGTTTTTGTACTATGTTAAAAGTTTTACCGGATGGGAAAAATACAGTCATGTTATTTAAGTATTAGTTTAAAATCAACTATAGCTTGAGTCTTGAAATTCTGGCTTAAAAATATGGCTTTGTAAAAATTAGACTTGGTCAACAATATTAAATGAAAAATTACAATTTGTGGATATATGACTGTGTTATTTTCATGTCTCGATTTCTTTTAGTTGTTGTACCCAGAGTTATTGTAGAATTTATCAGAAATTTATTTGAATCTTAAAACCTAATGTTAGGATGGCAAAACAGCTCTCCATATTGCATCACAAAGTGGACATATTTCATGTGCTGAGCTTTTGTTAGAAAAAAATGCTTACGTTGATGTAAAGACCAAGGTTTGTATTGCCATTTTTCAAAAAAACAGTAAAACTACATTAATTATAACTTTAAAAATACCTATTCATACTTAATATTTCAAATAATAAATAAAATACAATACTACTATTAATATAGTATCTTTAAGCTGTGTTATTATTGCGCTAGTTCATACACCATTTTTATACAACAGTACTAATATATAATACAACAGAGCTAATTTTATTGGTAATTTTTACAGTGGTACTAATCCATAAAACAGTGTAAATAAATGATAACAGTACTAAAGCATTTTTAAAATGTATGCTGAAAAATTAATATATTAATTTTTAAATTATTTCAATAAACAGGTTAATTCTTATCAGTTTTATTTTTTCATCTTATTAATTTTCATCTTATTGTCCTATCAACTTAAATTTGAATAAATCTTTCAATTTTAAAAACAAATGTAGATAAAAAACAGTTATAAAAAATCACAATTTTAGTTTGGTATGAGTTCTGTGTCTCTTGCTGCTGCAAATGGTCACAGTCAACTCTTTGAGATGCTTGTTACCAAATACCATGCTGCACACAGTATTTTGGCTTTGGTGAGAAATTTTGCTTTTGATTAACTTTTAAAATTTCAATTTTGATTATAGAACAAAACAAAAAAAAAACTCACAGTCAAACATAAAATAAAAATTTACTTTAGAACAAACAATCTGCACTTCACTTGGCTTCAAAAAATGGTTATATATATGCTGTTAAATCTTTACTAAAACTTGGTGCTGATCCCTCACTTGTGGACATGGTAAGAAAAAAGAACTCATTAAAAATAAGCAGCAATAATCCAGTGCTACCATCACTATCATTTGTTTTATGCGGCAGAGACCTTACGATTAAACATAGTATGCCCCATGTAACCTTAAGAAATCCCCAGTAACTCATTTTATTGTTGGGTAGATTTGCAGACTTTCTCCTCTATACATATGAAACCAGTTTTTATATATATATATATATATATATATATATATATATATATATATATATATATATATATATATATATATATATATAAATATATATATATATATATATATATATATATATATATATATATATATATATATATATATATATATATATATAGTCAGCCCTTGGAATTTGGAAAAATTAAATCGGCAATAAATTGCTGACATTAAACTGTTGAAGGTCAACATCAGTCGGGAAATAAAATTTGACCCAATAGGCTTATTATAAAACATAGAAATGAGGTTGGCAAATTTTTTCCGACCTCGTTTTTATGTTTTGTAACAACTACAAAAAGTAATAGTTGTTACATCTGATGATTGCTGTTGAAAATAGTTATTTTATTGAAATATATGTAAATAATATATCAACTGTTTAGTTTTCACAATATTATTTGCTCTACCAATTATATAATACGCTGTATTGAGCACTCTTACTAGAAATATTAACTTTTACCAATATTTGTTAAAAAATTTTGCTAAACATTTATATATATATATATATATATATATATATAATATATATATATATATATATATATATATATATATATATATATATATATATATATATATATATATATATATATATATATATATATATATACATATATATATATATATATATATATATATATATATATATATATATATATATATATATATATATATATATATATGTGTGTATATGTATAAAAATATATTTTATCGAAATATTAAAAGTTTGATGTTTCATAAAAAGCATTTTTATTAAAAATAATTACTTTAAACACATTTAAAAAAATAATTTTGTACACTAATCTTTATGATCACTTAAAGTTTGTATTTAAAGGAAAATTTTTAAATCTTTAATATTTAAATTATTAGGATCTTGTTGCACCAATTCATCTTGCTGCTGAAAATAATCATTATGAAGTTGTAAAACTATATCTAGAGATGAACCATGAACTTCGTGAACTAGCAAACAAGGTTATTAAAACTTTAATTGAATCATTTTACACGAATTACATTTTTTAATGCTCTAAGCAATGCAGGTTGCTAATTAAGTTGCTAAGCAATGAAGGGTGATATCTAAAACAAACATGCTTTACTTAGGATGGTAACACATTTGTGCATGTTGCTGCAATCAAGGGAAGTCTTGAAGTAATGATGGCTGTATTAAAAGTTGATAAGATGATGGCATTATCTAAAAGCAGGGTATAAAGTATTTTTAGATTTATAATTTATTATTAATGTTTTATAATAAGATTGGCAAACTGTCTGGTATTTTTTGTTCCAAGAGCAGAATTTTGCAGTTTCGTCTTCCTGTCAACAAATGTGCTTCTTACATAACTTCGTGGATTCAGGCTGGCATGGAATCTTTTACTCCCTCTCGACAATTCCAGGTCAAGCCTCACTCTCCTCCTTGGTTTTCCTCACTCTGTGCTGCTGCGATTGCCAATCGAAACCGTTACTTCCATATTTATGAGCAAAACAATTCTCCAGAAAACAGACGTCTGTTTATTACTGCTAGAAACAATTGGAAAAAGGTTTTATCTAACGCCGAAACCCGCTATTCTCAGGTCATGAAATCTTGTATCTCATCTCAAAAATTAGGCTCTCGTGACTTCTGGAGAATCTTTAAAAATATCAATAATAAGGGCAAATCTATAGTTCCACCTCTCTTGTATGGTTCAGACTTTGTCACCTCACCTAAACACAAAACCGAATTGTTTGTTAAAAACTTTTCATCAATATCATCTCTTGATTCCACTAGTTGCGTTCTACCTGATATTGCCAACAAACAGGTTGATCCATTGCTTGACATTCATATGACTCCAGCATCTGTATCTAAAGTGATTTCCTGCCTAGACTCTTCTACTGCTTGTGGCCCGGACAACATACCTGTTATTGTCTTGCAGAAGTGTTCTCCGGAGCTGTCGTCTATACTCTTAAAACTATTCAACAAGTGCTTATCAGAGTCTTGTTTTCCAGCCTGCTGGAAAGCGGCATCTGTTATCCCTATCTTCAAAAATTCTGGAGAGCGATCTGATTCGTCTAACTACCGTCTCATAAGTCTTCTTCCTATCATAAGCAAGGTTTTTGAATCTTTAATTAACAAACACTTAATTTCTCATCTTGAATCTAATAACTTACTTTCTGACCATCAATATGGATTTCGATCTTCTCGTTCTACAGCTGATTTGCTAACAGTAATAACTGACAGGTTTTATCGTGCATTAGATGAAGGTGGAGAGGTTAAGGCCATCGCTCTTGACATTTCAAAAGCTTTTGATAAAGTTTGGCATGCTGGTCTTCTCCATAAGCTTTCTTCTTATGGTGTATCCAACAACATCTTTAAGATCATTGAATCTTTCCTTTCCAATCGTAGCATAAAAATTGTCCTCGATGGACAACACTCTTTTTCTTATTCTGCAACTTCAGGGGTTCCTCAAGGTTCTATTCTTGGCCCTATACTTTTTTTAATTTACATTAACGATCTTCCAGATATTCTCACATCTAAGGTGGCATTGTTTGCTGATGATACTACCATTTATTCTTATTGTGATAAGAAACCAACATCCTCTGATTGCTTAGAGGGGGCATTTGAGCTTGAAAAGGATCTAAAGATCCTTTTCAAGCTCAAATGCCCCCTCTAAGCAATGACTGGTGAACTTTAATTCAGATAAAACTCAATTTTTTTTCAGCCAATCGTTATCGCAATAATTTAGATCTTCCTATATTTATGAACGATGATCTACTCGATGAGTCACCTACTCTTTATCTTCTAGGATTAACTCTTACTTCAAATCTTTCTTGGAAACCATATATCAAATCAGTTGCAAAATTATCATCTGCTAAGGTTGCATCTCTTTATAGAGCTTGTCACTTTTTTACTTCGGATTCTATTCTCTATCTCTATAAATCTCAAATCCGGCCTTGTATGGAATACTGTTTCCATATGTGGGGCGGAGCTATTAATGATGCCCTTTCTCTTTTAGACAAGGTGCAAAAACGCATTGTAAACATAGTTGGACCTGCTCTTGCAGCCAACCTCCAACCGTAATGTTGCTTCTCTTTCTCTTTTCTACAAATACTATAATGGGCACTGCTCTAAAGAGCTAGCGTCTCTTGTGCCATCTACTAACATTCATTCTCGTGTTACTCGTCATTCAATTAGGTGTCATCCTTTTTCTGTGACTGTTCCTAAGTGCTCTAAAAACGCTTATTCGTCTAGTTTTTTTCCTTGAACATTAGTTCTTTGGAATTCGCTTCCTTCATCTTGCTTTCCTGATTCATATAATTTCCAATCTTTTAAGTTGTCCGTCAATCATTATCTTGCTCTACAATCTTCATCTTTTCTTTTTCAGTAACTTCCAACTTTAATTAGTGGCTGCTTGCAGCCTTGTTGGAAGCGAAGATGTATATATATATGTTAAAAAATTATAAAACATATATATTATAAAACTTTGTATATATAAATATGTGTGTGTGTGTGTGTGTGCGTATATATATATATATATATATATATATATATATATATATATATATATATATATATATATATATATATATATATATATATATACACACACAAGGGCAATTCTAGACCCTTTTTGGCAGTGTTGAACATATTTGGGCGATATTTGGGCACCGCCCAAATTCGGAAATTGAAGACCTTTTTTTTTTAATATGCGGTTTTTTCCTTTCAATCTTTGCTAATCTTTTCACCTTTGGCTAAGCAGATATATTCAGGGATTATCTTTTTCCAAATATATCCAGAATTCCTGATGTTTTTTTCAACTTTTAGTTTTTCTGGATTTTCAGAGAGTCTTCTATAAATACAAGTTTAAATAGATATTTTTGCAATGTATATAAGTTTTTTAACTTTTTAAGTCATTACCCCTAAACAAAAAGAAAAAATTTCAAAGAAATTGGAAAAGTCATTAATATAAAGTTAAATTGAGACAAATATGAGGGAAATAAACTCCGGACTTTTCTGAATTTTGTTTTTACAAAATGTTTTCAAGATTTCTTAAATATGACCTAGATGATCTCTATATTGTTTATCAGTTTTTTTTGTTCTTTACCATGACTTTGTAACATTATTGTGTTGTATGCAGTTTTGTATATATTTTCACTTTTAAAAAAACTTTATAAGTACTTTTATAAATATTTGCAGGCTGGGTTATTGATTATATAATATTTCATTTAATAATATTTTAATCTAACATTTAAGTCAAACATGTAGTATTCAAGTTTACAATCTTTTTTGTCTCTTGTAATATTTTTTTTTCAAAAGTTTTAACAAAAAAAATTATTGCTATAGTGATGTATATTGAGTATTGGAGCAGCTTTTGGATGACTCTCAACTATTTATTATTAGTAACTATATATAATCATTTAGTAAGTTCATTAGTGCATTCATTACTGCATTTGTTAACCTTCATTTAGTAAACTCATTTGTGGGTGTCTAAACTCATTAGTGGATGTCTTAACTCATTAGTGGGTGTCTAAATTCATTAGTGGGTGTCTTAATCAGCATTAAGTAATAAAGTTTAAGTAAAATTTCAATTTCTTATTTGGTCAATTAAAATTTTAGAAATTAAAATTTCAGTTTGTTATTTGGTCAGTTAAAGTGTAATTTAACCGGTATTTATTCAATGAATGAGTTTTTAGTAACTGATGATTTTAAAGCACATTCTTAAAAAACAGTTATTTATTTATGATCAGTATTATTATTTTTATTTACTTGAATTGAGTTGCTGGACCAAAAGTAAAAACCAAATCTTCCAATTTAAAACTTGCACAAATTACAACAATAAACAGTTGAAAAAACAGCAAGTTTTTACCCATACATACTACCTAAATGTGTTCTATATACAGGGTGATTTAATCAAAAGTATAAACTTTAAATTAACATAATTAATTTTTTGATTGCAAATACATTACATGCGATAGTACATTTTAAAGCTCATTAAAAAGGAAATTTAATGTTAATAATTTCAAAAAAATTAAAATAACAGCATAGCCATGAGATACGATATTCAAAAACGCATATTTTTAACAAAAAAATTGGTCGAGTTGAAGAGCGTAAGTCTGGTTCAGAGAGCTTATAGAAGTAAATTTAAGAACAGACCATGTCCAACGGCAACAGCTATCACAAAATTATCTAAAAAATTTGATACAACCTGAACAATACTTGATTTGCCACCAAAACCGAGGAATGAGCGAGACATTCGAATTAATGCCAGAAATAAGCTGAAAGTACTCTTCTTTGAAGATCCTACATTGATCGATCAGAAACATACATCGATCAGAAAAGCCTCAGTTGATGTTGAAATTTCATACAGCCTTTGCCGTGATATTCTTCTCAAAGATTTACAACTCAAACCGTATAAATACCAGAGTGCTCATCAACTATTGCCACTTGATTATGAAAAAAGGGTCATTTTTGCTCAATGGTGGCTGGACTTGAAAAAGGATGTTCACAAATGGTTGATCACTACTGATGAAGCCTATTTTTACCTTACTGAGTCGATCAACAAGCAAAATAACAGAATGTGGCTGAATGAGAGACCTGAGGATTGGATAGAGAAACGGTTGCACAATGCGAAAGTTTTGGTTTGGTGTGCCATTTCCTGCCGAAAAATCTACGGACCCTACTTTTTCGAAGGAACGATAAATCAGCACAATTACCTGGATATGCTTAAAAATTTTTTCTGGCCTAAACACTATAGAGTTGAGAGTCACAAAAAATACTACTTTCAACAAGATTTTCAACAAGGGCTTCTCCGCATTACTTTTCCGCATTACATTTCCGCAAGGGCTTCTCCGCATACTTTCAACAAGATTTCAACAAGTCTTCTCCGCATACGGCTAATATGGTTCAAGAGTGGTTACAAAGTAAATTTGGGGAGAAATTCATTACTAAGCAACAATGGCCTCCACGATCACCAGACCTCAATCCATGTGATTATTTCCTATGGGGTTATCTTAAGTCTAAAGTTTATAAGCCATTACCGAAGACTTTGGATGATTTAAAAGAGAACATCACAAGAGAAATCCAAAAAATAAACACTTCGGTTTGGAATCAACGTTTTTGAATTTTACAAAAAGATGTCATTTATTAATTGAAAAAAATGGAGGTCATATTGATAAAAAATAAAAAATTAATTCTTATCACTCAATTTCCTTTTAATTTATCTTTAAAATGATGTATCGGACTTAATAATCCGATTTGATCTACAATTTTTATTCAATTTTAAAGTTTATACTTTTGATTAAATCACCCTGTACTAAAATAGATTTAAAAGAATAAAAATTAAAAACTTTTAAATGGCACAAAAACTTTACAGTTTAATAGGTCTCTTTTAAAAAATCAATCATACCTTGTTTTAACTTATAGAATACTTTTCAAACTCCATTACATTTGTCAGCAATCTACAACCAAAGTGAAATAGTACAGTTGTTAATTAGTAAAGGTGTACCATTGTTTGATGAAGATAAAAATGGAATGACTGCACTTCATTTAGCAGCTCAGTATGGCTCTCGAAAAGTGATTGAAGCTCTTAGGGGAAAGATACCCTTTGATATTGTAAGCCAAAAGGTATGAATGTTATTGCAATAAAACTTATAGTTTAATTTATAATAATCTAATGATAAATAATTTAATGAAAATTTAATTTTGAATATTTTTAACATTTTATTTTATAAAACATTTATTTATTTACATTGCCTGCATAAAGACTGGTTTTACCCCATTGCATATAGCAGCAGAGTATGGTCAAAGCGCAAGTTTGGGTGAATTTTTGATGAAAATTCCTGGAGATATTCTTAGTCAAGTATTTTATGAAATTTAAATTAATCCTCTAATAATATTAATTATATATATATATATAAATATATATATTTATATTTATATATAAGTATATATATATATATATATATATATATATATATATATATATATATATATATATATATATATATATATATATATATATATATATATATATATGAAGACCTCAGTAGAAAAAACAGCAATGTCACATTTTTGAAATTTTTGAGTTATTATTGTTTTTAAAACAAGCATATTTTATTTTGTATTTTATTCTAATTACCAAGTGAAAAAACCAGTCCAGTCCTTAAAAAGAGAGTAAAATTAAATATATCCAAATGGAACAGTCGGCGATGTCAAGGGTTACATTTGGAAAAACCTGCGTTGTCCGAAGTTTTTATAGTTAACAAAACCACTTGATTCTTTAATAATGCAAGTATTGGTTGAATAAAAAGCCGTGGAAAAAAGTCAACAAAAAACAAAATGGCCTAATCTTATTGTGTAAGGGGGTCAAAGAGCACAATCAGCTATCGAAGTACCAATCTGCATTAATTGGAATTACAAAATTATTGCTACAACTGGTTAGTAAATAGTTAAAGACATTATTTATATTAATTTAAGTTATGAACTAAACTATTTATAATATTTATATATATATATATATATATATATATATATATATATATATATATATATATATATATATATATATGTATATATATATGTATATATATATATATATGTATATATATATATATGTATATATATATATGTATATATATATATGTATATATATATATGTATATATATATATGTATATATATATATATATATATATATATATATATATATATATATATATATATATATATATATATATATATATATATATATATATATATATATATATATATATATATATATATAGTCGTCTCATTATGCTATTGGAAAAACTAAAAAATTTACTTATCTGAAGATTTAAATATCTTTAAAATGTTTGAACATGCTTACCCAACTGTTAAAGTAGGATACAAAACATACAGAGTAGTTTTTAACAATAAATTTAACATTGGATTTGGCTTTCCACAAAAAGACACTTGTTTAGCTTGTGATGAATTCATTGGAAATATAAAACACACTGAGCAAGAGCTTTTAAATGCAGTTGGTGAAGATAATAACAAACTTAATAATAAAAAAAAAGATCTTAAAACAGAGCATGAATTTCACACAAGAAAAACTGCTGCATTTTATAACAGAAAGTCAAATGCAAAAAAATGAGCAAAAAACTCAGACTCATTTGAAGCTATTGCTTTTGATTTTCAGCAGAATTTACCATTGCCTAATAAATCAACTAATGATGTTACAGAGGTATTACCAAAGACAGCTTAGGTTTTTTTCATTTAATATACACATCCTATCCAGTGATGAAGTTTTTTTTTATACATACGATGAAACAACTGTAAAAAAAGGGAGTTGATGATGATTGCTCTATGCTTTATCATTTTATTATTATTCATCTTTCTGACACAGTTTTTTAATTACATTTTTTTTGCGATGGATGTGCAGGACAAAATAAAAATTAGACTGTGTTTTGTTTTTTGCATTGGATGGTTCACTTTCAAAAACATTTTAAAATGTATTAAAATGTCATTTCCTATACAATGTCATTCCTATATGGAGTGTGATCGTGACATGGCAAATGTTAATATAAAGGCTAATATTAAAATTCCTGAGGATTGGTGTCAGGTTCTTAAGAATTGCAGAAAAAAACCTTCACCTTTTAATGCTGTAAGTTTTTTCAATGTAATTTTTTTCAGATTTTCTGATTACTTGAAACAATAATATAAGTGCGCATGCCCGATAAAAACTCAACCAGTCAGAGAACTTGTCATTCAAGATATACACCCTGCACTGCTTTTCTTTTGTAACAACTGGAATGACAATACTGGAAATACTGCTTTGGTAAAACGTAGACAAATTAATCAAACAGAAACTGCACTCAATCTGTTTAATATGTATTCCTCAGTTCTACCAATAAGTACTGCCAAGTATAACGACAAGTTCTGAAGCGCCTATGTAAACCTGATAATCACAGTTTTTTTGATAATTTTGTTACTTTAAACACATGAACACAACATTCGGCATCAGAAGATTCAGATGATTAGAAAAATATATTTTAATTATTGTTGGATTTCTCATTAATTACATTTTGTGTTAAGATTTAACTTTATTAGAAAAAAAAATCTTTAACTCCACAATAGATGTTAACAAAAGGTAATAATTTCCCATAGACTTTTCAGCGGGATAACAAAAAGAAACTAACTAAAGAAACAGTAGGGTCATTTGTCTTTTGAAGGCCTTTACATTATTAGGAGCCCATTTTTTAAATATTATTTTGTTATTAAACAAAAAAAAAGAGCTAAAAATAGTATTTACGTCATTTAAAAATTCCAAGGAAAAAGTCAGTGATGTCCATTTATTGATAATGAACTTTAGTTTCCGAAAAAAACATTGAAAAAATATTTATTTTTTAATAAATAATCTGGTACAAATATAGTTAATCTATATATACCTATATAAAACTAAACTGCAGTGTATAAATAAAATTTTAAAGAACATTTTGAAATTTAAAAATTGATTTTCTCAAAATAAGAAAAATGTGACAACCCTGGTCTTTCCACTGAGGTCTTCATATATATATATATATATATATATATATATATATATATATATATATATATATATATATATATATATATATATATATATATATATATATATATATATATATATATATATATATATATATATACATATATATATATATATATATATATATTTATATATATATATATATGTATATATTTATATATATATATATATGTATATATTTATATATATATATATATGTATATATATGTGTATATATATATATATATATATATATATATATATATATATATATATATATATATATATATATATATATGTATATATATATGTATATAAGTCAGTCTACTATGTTTGGCTAACGCTTTTGCTTCAAGTCTTTTTCCAATTACCTACGCACACTAAAATCTTTTAGCTAGTGCTTAAAAAAACACAAGCACTTATTTTAATTACTTTTTTTTATAATAATTATTTTATTTAGAGTTTGAATTAAATGTTTGTTTTACTATTTTTATTTTTAATTATTTTATTTGGAATTCAAATAAAAAAAATTTTTTGCCATTTTTATTTTTAATTTTTTTTGTTTAGATTTAAATAAAATGTTTGTTTTGCTATTTTTGTTTTATTTATTTCATTTAGAGTTTATCATATGCATTTTTTTTGCCATTTTTTATTTAACTTTAGCAGCAAATAAAAACAAATTTTTGAAATTGTGGACACTAATAATGGACCTAATAATGACCATCCGACCAGCGCTTTTTCGTACATTGGCATTAAATTTCAATGTAGAAGACTGATATGTGTATATATATATGTGTGTGTGTATCCATGTGTATATATGTATATATGTATGTATGTATATATGTATTTATGTGTATATGTAGGGGAAAGTATGCACCCTTGATCTAGGGGGAAAAAACAAAAATTTACGAAAGACAAATTTATAAAACTATTTTAGTGTTTTCTATATTTATGGTTTTAATAAACTTTAAGAAAGAATATATATTTTTTTTATAGTCAATATTAGTTTTACAATTATCATTAACTTAGGAGAATGTTATTAACATAATGCTCCCTGGATTTTATGATCAAGGGTGCACGCTTTCCCCTATGTATGTTTGTATGTATGTCTGTATGTATGTATGTATGTATGTATGTATGTATGTATGTATGTATGTATGTATGTATGTATGTATGTATGTATGTATGTATATATGTATGTATGTATGTATGTATGAATGTATGTTTGTATGCATGTATGTATGTATCTAGTTACATAGGTATGAATGTATATAATTATTATTATTTATTATTTAGTGCCCATTTGGACTAAAGCCTTCTGAAACTGAGGTAAATTTTCATTTTTTGAGAACAGTCTTATATATGCGGTAGTAATGTCGTGGTAGAGCGCTCGCTTTATAAGCAAGAGGTTCCGAGTTCGATCTCCACCACGTTCCTGGTAGTACCGCGCTCAACTTGTTTCACCGCGCAGCGGCCTTGTTCGTCAAGGTTCGTGTTTCGGAGTTATAGAGTTGAGAGAGGGTTATAACCACAAGTAGCCTCCTCATCTGTAGTGGCCTTATCGGCCTTGGGGAGGTGAATTAACACAAAAAATATATATATATATATAAATTTATCACTAACAACCTTTTAAGTTGTTAATTAAAAATTTTATTAGACTAAATTTTGAGCCAAAGTTTTACAGATAAGAGCCATTGGGAAAAAAAGTAAAAAATTACATTACAGAACAGAAATAAGTAGATAAGCTCTTATATGTAAAGCTATTAATTTTTCAGGTTGTTAAATTACTAGTTAAAAAAACTAAAGTCATTTTTTATAGCTTTTAATTTATTTTTTTTTATTTTAAAAGAGAGTAATGCAAATGAGGCAGCACTTCTCTGTCAAACTATAATAATTTTTGATGTGTTGATTTTGCAATGAACAGTGAGAACAGGTGTTGTCATACATAAAGTATTATAAGTCATATTCAGGCTTTTTTTTTATAAATTCTGCTTAAAGCTGTTTGAGTTAAGCACGGTTTCTTATAAAGCTTTCTTACAGTTGTTGTAATTTTAAAGTTTTCTTGCATGTCTCCTGCTTCTAAGAAAAAATTAATTATAGTTTTCAAATATGTAATTACAACTCATAAACAAAACAATGATCAAGAAAATTATTTATTACAAATAAAGAAAATATTTTTGTTTAGCCAGGTCATTGAGTATGGCTAAGTTACTTTTTAAAAAAGCACAATATAATAATGTCATTTTGCCAGCTCTTTTTCTATTAACTACACCGCATACACTAAAAAACCTTCAACATATGCAGAGGATGTCGGTATATTGTAAAACATAAGACACAAATTATAAAGATAAGATAATTCTTTTCTTTTATCAAACCAAAATGCATTATACTGAATTTTGTTGGTAAAAGTATGGTTTCTTAAAATCTTTATAAAGTTATCTCTTTCTTTGTTAGCTAAGTGCTCAATGCTGAGTTGTTGTTTTTTTGTTATATTCCGCCTTATCTAATTCTATGCTTTGATAAAACTAATCAAAGGCTTCATCGTTAGGCACACTTTTTTGAGTGAACTATTTTTAAGTGACTATTTTTAGCATTTGCAGTCAGATCATTTTTTCACTTTTTTTATTAAATTCAATCGTCAAGTTTACTAATGAGCTTAGGCATAAATTGGCTGTGGCTTTAGCTATCGGTCTTTGATACCAGAGGTAAACTTTAGAAACATTTAAAACTGCAGCAGCTGCATAAGCACCAAAATTAAGCTCATGATCAAACTGTTTTTTTACATTTTTTATCAACAATTCACAAAAAATTTTCTTTTTTTTTATCTTTTTTACGCTATTTTTCTGATTCAAAAGTGTAAATCTATATACTGGGAGCATCATTGATAAATAGAATTCAATCTCTGCTTAAGTAAATGGACATTTTACTGTTTCAAAACAATTTTTTTGATATGCTTTGTAAAAACAAATCAACATTAAAAAGCTTGATGACCAACAAGTTAAATTTTTGTTTCTTAATCTTTATTGTTATAATTGAAATATTCTAGCAATTTTAATTGTCTGATGAGTCTGTTTAGCAAATGAACAAAGCAATGACAAAACAGTTTTAATTGTTTGCCTCACAGTTATATGTATAGAAATATTAAATTTGTGGTTTGCGCATGCAAATCAAGAGACTGCTGCTGAGTTCAAACTCTAATTGATCTTTAATACTATGATCCCCAAATTCAAAATTTTCAGCATCATCAACTCCGGGAGCATCAACCTCAGCATCAACCTCATTAGATAGCTCGCTTAATTAAATATCATTTTGAATTAGATCTATTTCTTTTGTAAGCAATTTGTTTATTTCAGGATCAATTTTATTTTCAGTTGAATCTTTTAGTTCCTTGTCATTCTCTTTGCTATTATCATTTTTAAGCAAGTCTTCCCAAAAATCTTCTTCAATCCAATTACCGATTTCTAAGTCTGAATTTAACATTTGAGGAAAAGCTCTAAGAAAAGCTTTACCATCATTGCTCACATAACCATCAACTTTAGATTTATCGAAATCATATTGATTTAATATTTGTTCCAAAATTAATATAAAATTTTCAGCATTACGTGGGCCATTCATTCATTGAAGACCAAGAACTATTAGTTTTTTATTGAAATTGGCAAAAGTAACCTGGCAACATAAGGCAAAAAAATCAGCTATTTGACGGCTATCCCAGATGTCAGGTATTAATGTAACCGTTTTGGCATTTCTAAGGTGGTTCATGATTGGTTTTTTTATCTTTCCAACTACCTTAGGAAAAATATTATTGACAAAAGACTCCTCACATGGTAAATGAATTTTCCGATGCTCTAAAAGTCTTTTTAGATTCAAGTTACCCAGCTCTTGGGTAGCCATATTGGATGATATTACATTTTTAGTTAGATCTAGGATATCGTCATTTAAACATGAATCATCTTTGTTATCAAGACTTATATCATCATAAGCTTTTTTCCAAGCCATAAAATCTTCTTTGCCGTTACATTGTCACAATGAAATTTTTTTAAGCATTTTAATTCAACATTATTTGTGTTGAATTAAAATGCTTAAAAAATTAACCACTTATACCAAGTGGCTCATATAGTAGCAATAAATGCAGGTAAACTGTAGTTTTTCTTTCTTTCCAGGCCTAGAATCGATTTCTATTTGGCAATGAAAAAAGTTCAAAACTGAATTGTAAATTTTTTCAGTGTCAACGAATTTTAAAATTTTACGTTGAAACATTTTAAGTTGTGTCAAATTGAGCTTGAAAAGAGCAGCTTGAAAAACGTTATTCAAAGTAGCCATCATTATTTAAAACATTCAATGCAAATTACTCCCTAGAGGCTTGAAGATGTGATTTTTAACACACAAAACCAAAAGAATTTGTTTTAAAATATTGCTAGGGAATTAATTCTTTTTTTGGTTATGAATTGAAAGTACATTTTTGAAAACTATAATTGATTTTTTTATTCCTTTTTTTATTTTGAAGCAATATTATTTCTGTTTGAAATTTAATAAAATGAAAAAATAAATTACTTTAAAGGCAAAATTCTATTTTACACTTAAAAAAATTGTGTATTTTTGCATAAAATACTCAAAAAGAATACGTATGATGAGTTGCGTATTGAGTAATCTACTCAACAAAAATGGATTTGATAAGTTGCGTGCTGAGTATTATACTCAAAAAAAAGTGTATGTTTGCATATTGAATATGATGTGATATTATGTATGTTGCGTATTGAGTATGATGTGAGTATTATACTCAATACGCAATACGCAAAAAAAAGTGCATTCTGATGTATGATATATATGTATGTATGTTTATATATAAATATACATACATATATTTATTTATTTTATAATATATAAATATATATGTATACATATATATATATATATATATATATATATATATATATATATATATATATATATATATATAGTAGTGTAGGTCGATTTTGGCCTGTAAGTACCACTAAACAATATAAAGTTGGATATTTATATGTAAGTAACAAAAATAGCAAACTTAAGTGTTTTAACTGATTATTTTTTTGCGGAATTTCGATGGAGTTAGTGGATTTGCATACTTCGTAAACTACTTTTCACTGTTTTATATACTACTTTTGACTGTTTTATTTTTCTTCGTTTTTTAAAGCATGCATTTATTGTATTTTGTTTGTAAACAATTTTTAACTTCGTTGTTTCGGAATCTTTAGTTAAGTCTCTAACTGCTCTTAATTTAAAATGCCAAAAAAATCAAATTTATAAGTGGCTAATAAATATTTCTTAAAATATAATTTTCGATTCGCCTGAGTCTATACAACTAGATTTACATGCTTAACTGGTTCATATTTTATAAAAGTTACTTTTGTAGAATGATATAATGTAGTTAAAATAGATTAAAGTGAACAATAAGCACGTTTTACTAATTGTATTAATATTATTATCAAGTAAGTTATTACTTTGTGCAAATTTTAAATAGTTTAATACTTTAATAAATTGTTATTAATTTCTTTCAAATAATTTATGTGTATCGTAATAATAATGCAAACAAAGTTAGTTTTAGAAAATAAAAAATGCCAAAAATAAAAAAAAGGTGGTTGACCTTATGATTTATTACAACGGATCCAAACACATACAGACAATTGATTCAATTTTTATTACTTCCTAGATTGTTCTGACATTAAGCCAAACTTTTGGGCAATTGTTAAGCGTATTCATGTATTTTAAAATCTATATGGTTATCTGTAAATCCACGATTATTTTTAATAAATAATAAGTCTATTGAAACAAAAGTTAAAAATCTATTTGCGACTGTAAAAAACATAAACCGCAAACACGCTAAATATCAAATGAAACCTGGATTCTAAACTAGATAAACTTTTTGACAAATCTGCTTGTTGCTGTTCATTGGATATTGTGTCATGTAACAATGTTTATGTAAAGTGCAAAAAAGAAAAATGCAAAATGGAACACATTATTTGCATATGCCCTAAAGAAGCAAAGTCCCAATAGAAGAAAGAGCTTATATACAAGACCAGCATTTAAAAATAGGACCAAAGGGCTATTTCAGATGTCTTCAGTAGAAACATCTGCTTTAAAACAAAACAATAGGATTAAACAGAAGGAAGGAAATATATCGCATCACAAATATATTAATAATGATCTCCCAAGTTTATTACCAGATCCCCCAGAATGTATATCTAAAATAATAAAATCTCAGGTATTTTTATTTGTGTGGCTTTAAAATTTTTATTTGTTTAGTATATAATTAACACTTATTAATATTAAAATCACTTATCATAAGTATTTTTAATATTTTACTTAAGGAACAGGATGAATGGAAACCAAGTAAAAGAACTCAGGCAGATTATAGTATTCGAAAGTTTCCAAGATATGCAATGGAGCTGGTCAGAGGCGGATGTTCTTCAAATCTCGGCACAGGTCTTGGAAACGCCTTACTCCATGATATCAAGCATCTATTGTTACCGAAATTTCACATCAATAATATTCTAACAGATAAGTGTAAATTAGACAGAGCTCAAAAGTCAAAAGTAAAAGTAATTTCAAAAAATGCAGATTCAGAAGAGAAGACACAACTATTTTGCATTGGTTTAAATGGAAAGGTAGATAAGAACATGAAAATGTACTTAAAAGCAAATAGTTCTGAAGGAAAAAATTTCATAACAAAATGTGTTGCTGCAAAGCATCACCTTACTTTTACACATGAGGGTGGCAAATCTCACAGGATCTGCTTGACACACAGAACAATACCCGTTGTTAGTGCTACTGGGGATGTTCTTGCTCTTGAGATATTTAGTGTACTTGAAAAATATGACAGCCTGCAGAGCATCCGTGCTATTCTTTTAAACAATACTGCATCAAACACAGGTTAGAGGAGTGGCTTGGTGATTAATCTAGAAGAGTAGATAGGAAGGAAACTTCCCACAATATGTTGTAGCCTTTACCAGAATGAACTCCCACTAAAAGCCCTTTTTAAAAAGTTTGATGGAAAAACAACCGGTTTACAAAATTTTAATGGACCAATTGGGAATAGATGCTCTGAAGAAATTCATAGACAACCTCAAGTAGAGTTTAAAGTAATTCAAACTTCTATCACTGAAGGATCTATTTCAGATGAGATATTAAAAGATATTAGCCATGATCTAAGGCTTCTTTACAAATATTGTAAAAGTATTGGATTAGGTAAAGTGGATGACAAATGGGCTAATTGTAAAATAGATCCACTGAATCATGCTTGATGGTTAACCCTTTCTATACGAATTCTTTGTTTATACACTCGAGATTCAATTGATTAATCGTTTATACGATTAATCAATTGAATCTCATTAAGTTTGATGATGTAAAAAGAATTGTAAAAAAAAACCTTCAAGGTAATGCTTTCTGTTTGATACCTGCAAATTTTTTCTACGCAATAGTTAAAAATGATGATGAGCACATCAGGACTCTCAAATTTGAGACAATACTAAATCTCAGAAAACAGTAAACTTTTTTAAAATTAGTTTTTCTATTTATAATTTATCAGGCAGCTGTATAAAAAGCTTTTTTAAAAAATGTACTTTGCTGTATTTTATAATATTAAGTTTTTTTTGTTTTTAACAAGTTTTTTGGAAGTAATGATATTTTTATTTTTAAAAACAAAAGCAGTTATGGAATAGAAAAGAAAAACCCTTAACTAAATTGGAATGCTACGAGTTGGATATCTCTTATTGATATTTCTGATCTTGCTTATATTAAAATGGAGCCACTAACTACAAAAGAATTTTCTGATGAAAATATTTACACATTTATTAAAAAATAAGATAAAGCCTAACATTCAAGACCTCCCCTCTCATTCCCAGAGCGTTAAGAGATGTGTCAAATTAGTTTCTGAAGCTTCTAACACCGTATATGGTTTGAAGCTAGGCATAAATCTATACTAACAAAACTACTTAGCAGAAAAATGCTTCAAATATTTTTGTCAAAGGGACAATATTTTCAGTCGTGCAATGACTTATTTGCTTAACTTGCTTGTTACATTCTTGAAATAATTTTTTTTAGTTTTATATTGCTTTTTAAGTGACTTATTAAACTAATAATAATTATTTATTGGATTTTATTGAGCATTTAATTAGATAATCAATGTAACACGGCAAGTAAAAAGTTTATACTTAAATATTAATTGGACTTGTGACATTTTTGCTTAATAAAACGAAACGATAAACCATATCAATAATTTTAATTACAAATATTTGATTTACAAAATATTCTTTGATTAAAATTTGGTCTGAATGTATTGAAAAGTATAAAACGACAAGCAAAAAGTTTTGCTATTTTTATATATGTTGATGAGGGTACTTTTAAATTTTGATCACTAATCCGCAAACCATCGTTTGTCTAAACACCTTCAACTTTTTTTTTTTATACACATAAATATATATATATATATATATATATATATATATATATATATATATATAAATATATATATATATGTGTATATATATATATATATATATATATATATATATATATATATATATATATATATATATATATATATATATATATATATATATATATATATATAAATTAGTAGAAAATCACTTAAAAAAAATTTTTCTCATTTTACACTGTGTTTCATCAATAAAGACTCATCAGAAATGAAAAATCAAATTAATAAAACTTTAATTTATACCAAAAATTAAATTACAGGAAGTTGCAAATGTCTTAACTACTGTAAATTTTCACACATTTGTGGAATTTGCTGACACTATTATAAAAAGAATTCTTTGGAAATGATTACTTTTTAAAAAAAGGGAGACTTAATGTAACTATTATTTGAGCTTATTTATTTTTATAGTTTTTTAGGAGAAACTTATTTTCGTATAAAAAACGTGGAAAAAACGTTTTCGTGGAAAAAACGTTTTGCCAATCATTAGCAATCTTTTAAAAATAAAAAGTATTCAAAAGACACCATGCTATCAAAATATATATGGGAATTAAAAGATAAAAATATTGATGATTTTATACTGAATTGGTCCACCCTTAAAACAGCGCCTGCATATAACAATATTTCCAAAAAATGTATACTATGCCTTCAAGAAAAATTTGAAACAATTACACACGCAAACCAAGAATGTTTATTTAACAAAAAATTGGAATTAATTTCTAAATGCAGGCACGAAAATAAGTTTCTCCTTAAAAAAGTATAAGAATAAATGAGCTCAAATAATAGTTACATTGAGTCTCCCCTTTTTTAAAAAATATATTTTTCTAAAAAAGCATAAGTAATCATTTCCAAAGAATTCTTTTTTATAATAGTGTCAGCAAATTCCACAAATGTGTAAAAATTTACAGTAGTTAAGACATTTGCGACTTGTAATTTAATTTTTGGTGTAAATTATAATTTTATTAATTTGATCGTTCATTTCTGATGAGTCTTTATTGATGAAACACGGTGTAAAATGAGAAAAAATTTTGTTAAGTAATTTTCTACTAATTTATAATTGCTCTGTTCTTTTAAGAACATTGAGCACTATTATGTAGAACACATTTTAAAGTTGTTTAAATATATATGTATATATATATATATATATATATATATATATATATGATTTTAGTGTAGACATCGTGTATAAGAGTGTATGTTATATTAATGTTAGTGTATGTTATAATATATATATATATATATATATATATATATATATCTATATATATATATATCTATATCTATATATTAGGGTGGTCCTTATTTTCGAAAGTTCATATTTTTTCAAAATTATTTGTAATTTTGTTCAGTTACACCAAAACATTAAAAATACAAAATTTCAGCTCAATCCGATAATATTAACACGTGCCACATTGGCCTTAAAGTTTCATGCATCTGACTTTCTAACATGCTATGACGATGCTATGCGCAACTAACCACCAAGTGCATTCTGAATTCGCTACAAGCGCAACTACAAGTCTCTACAAGTCAATTTTTTTTTTACATATTATTTGTTCAATGCTACATTCGTTTTAGTTTCGTACATGAAGTGCATAAGAAAAGACGTGCTATATAAGTCATTGATAAAAGTGCTAAAATGTCCACTTTTCGGAAAAATATTTATCTAGTTGGAGTGATGAAAAATCAAATCTGCGGTAGTAAATTACCATGTAAACGAGATGTTTTGAGTGTACTTTTTTATAACACGAGTGGTAAATTTAAATCTTAATGACAGCAGTGCTTTAGTTATTGATGAATTGGTTGTTTTTTGGAAAAAAGCAAAAATCCCAGTTCAAAACTGTTCAAACTGTATTTCGAAATTAAAATCTTTGTACGATAATGTCAGAAATTTAGAAAAATCTAAAAATAGAGATACTGAACGGCAGATAGAAAAAGAAAATGATTTTAAAGAAGATTTAGACAACCTTTTTGATTTTGCCACCTTAAATGCGTTAAATGAGATTAAAATTGCCGAAGATAGAGAATTTTTAATTAAGCAAAGGGAGAAAGGTAGAGTAGGTTGTATGTTGGGAGTAGATATCAAATTATTACATAAGGAAAAGCGAAAAGAAGAAGGCACGGCTGCAGAGTTGAAAAGAAAAGAAGATTTGTTGGAAAATTCTAGTTGTTCGATTGCATATTTTGAAATGGAATATAAAGAAAATGAAGATTCACAGAAAAAAGTGATAAATCAAGACAACAGTGAAGATGACACATATTTAATATCGGAATCTGAACAGGGTCCATCTTCAAACAAGAGAGGACGAAAGATGTTAATGACACCTCGCCTGGCCACTGCCTTGGACAAATGTAAAGTGAGTGACAGGGATGCAATGCATATTATTTCTGCCGTCCTAGAAGCTCTTAATATAGATATCACCGAGTTTGTTCTCAATAGATCGTCTATCAAAAGAAATAGAGAGATTTTGCGGAAAATAAAATATTCATCAATAAAATCGGTAGGAAATGATGCAAATTTTATTGAAGTGCATTGGGATTCCAAATTATTTCCTGATATCACAAAAAATGAGAAAATTGATCGGCTTCCTGTGATCGCGGTTGGTTTAGATTTTGAACAATTATTAGGAGTACCTGGAATTGCATCATCAGGAGGATTGGAAGTTTGCTCTGCTGTGTTCCATATCACTGATGAATGGAATTTAACCGAAAAAATTCAAGCCTTTTGTTTTGATACTACAGCATCAAACACTGGACGTATAAAAGGAGCTGCAGTTCTGCTTCAACAAAGGTTAGGGCAAGATATTTTGTGGCTTCCATGCCGACACCATATATTTGAGGTCGTTTTGGCTGGTGTATTTACGAGGACAAAAGCAATTGTAGCATCCGGCCCTGAAATTGCTTAATTCAAAGCATGAAAGAAAACTGAAAGAATATTGATAAAACGAAATTTTTAGATTATACCAGCGATGAAGCCGTTTATAATGCACTGAAAGATGTAGCGCCCGAAATTATTAATTTTGTGAAACAGAAACTTGCAGAAGAGCAACCAAAAGAGTTTTGCAATTGACGCTAATTTTTTTGGGAGATAAAACAAATGTGAGTTTTAGGGCCCCTGGTGCATATCATTTAGCGAGATGGATGTCTAAAGCGATTTATTGTTTAAAACTTTTTTTATTTCGCGATCAAATGAAAATGAGAAAGGATAATTCAAAACTGAATGCAGAAATTTGCGCTTTCGTTGTATACTGTTATGTAGAGGCCTGGTTTTCAGCAACGAATACTACAGGAGCTCCCCTAAATGATATATATTTTTTGAGAAAATTGGTTAAATTTAAAAATATTAATGAAAACATTGCAACCATTGCAATAACAAAATTTTTAAACCATTTATGGTATCTAAGTGAAGAGTGTACTGCCATGGCAATATTTGACGATAGAATTGATAGAGTTGAAAAAATTAGAATGGCTCAAAAAATTATGGAATGTGCAAATAAAAACATAGAGACTGTGAATGAAAAAGAAGAAGAAAATGAAGAGACAGAAGTCATTGAGAAAAAACTATCGTTGCAAATCCAAGATGTCCAAAATTTTGTTCAAAAAGATCTACCAACTGAATTATTGTCCGCCAGTTCACTTCAGTTATTTAAACGATTCGGTATTTGTGTTGAATTTCTTCAGGACAATCTGCTGAATTGGGAAAACAGAGAGGATTATTGCACAGGAAAAAATATCATTTCAACCTTAAAATGTACAAATGATATTGCAGAGGAGTGAAGTAGATTGAGGATTACAATGAAAAAATGACGAAAAATGAGCATCAAAAACAATTGATACAGGTATGTATAAACAAATTTAATTTTTTGTTGTTTTTTTCTTGAACACATGCTATAGGCTAGGTTTAGAAAACACATTCAATATTATTTTTATTTTATTCAGGTTGTTCAGGAGTACCGGAGAGAGTTCCCAGTCGCCACAAAAGGAGACTTACTTTAATCCAAAATATGTATCTGAAGTGGATGTATCATTTCAATAAATAAAAAATATAGTTTTAAGATAAACTATATCTTTATTTTACGTTTTCGTTTTAATTAGTATGTTTTTATACTAAAATTAAAAAAAAAATGCGTAATTTTATGTTTACAGTCGAGCGTACATTGTCGTTCTTATAGGTAACTGCCTTACATTGAATCTCACAACTTCAGTGTTGATGCGGCATGTGTTAATATTAACCGATTGAGCTGAAATTTGGTATATTTTCATGTCTTATATAAAGGTACTTTCTGGCAAATAATTTCAAAACAATTCGAAAAAAAAATTTTTCCTTATAAATAAGGACCAACCTAATATATATATATATATATATATATATATATATATATATATATATATATATATATATATATATATATATATATATATATATATATATTTATATATATATATACACACACATATATGTGTGTGCGTTTATATATAAAAGTCCAGTGAATTTTGCAAGAGGTAAAATTCAACTGATAAAAGGTTACTTTGCAGACCGCAAATAATTGTGAAATATATATTGAAATAGTTAGGTGGTGGGGATGATTTTTTATGTTTAATAGTTTGGTTTACATTGGGCATAATTTAAGTTTAACAAGAATTTGGTTCATTCATAGATAGAGCATAGCATCCTAAGCAATGAGCTATGCAGTTGTCTCAATCCTGTTAATTAACCTCAAGTTGTAATGTAGGGCTCCTTATGTGGTCATAAAAAATGCACACCTAAGTATTAACAGGGATAGCATCCATGTGCATTATGGTACTTTTAATACTCTGATATTTTTCAGCTTTTGATGGAATCAGAGTTCTGTAAACCATACTACCAGCCGGCCTTGGAACCATAAAACTGTGTTTTAGAGCTGTACCCTCATTAGGAGATAACGTGAAGTGTTATCTCCTAATGAGAGTACGGCTCTAAAAAATCTATGAGTAGAGTCAAGAAGATCCAACAGTCATCATCCTAGTCAAGAAATAATGTAATACAGGTCAACAGAATTATTCTAATTACCCCTAGAGTCTGTGCTGAGAAGCCCTTCTACAAGACAGCAGCTGGGTGCAGTTAACATCTGCCCAAGATGAGTATTTTTATTGAGACACCATCTCTTGCTTTTATTTAACCAAGAGCCCCAAGACAGGGGAATTGAGGTGGATGCAGTTAACATATGCTCTAAATCATCTAATATCTACATCATCTAAATAAACTCAATTGAATTTATAATTTAAATCCAAAAACATAACTCTAGAATTTATATTTTATATTCTATTAGTATTTATTTTATAATTAATAGGTATTTAACAGTAATTTGACTATGTTGTATATATCAAAAAAGTAATTATTTAAGTTTGGTTTAGCAAAGTTTATACAATAAATAGTATAAAACCAATATATAAAAACTTAAAGTACAATTTTTTCTGGATAAAATCTCCACCACCTCTTTACAACCTTCTGTTCCATTAAATCCAATCTAGGATCAAAATAAGATACAAACATTAATAACTGTACAAAGTACAAAGTCTAGCTAAGTTAGGCTTTTACAGCCAGTTCGCATTTAAAAGTACTTATGATTTGAATATTTTTTGTGTCTTTGATTTCCTCAATGCATAGGTTTTAACTATTCCAATTTCTAATAGCTCATATTATAAGCTGTTTGTAAAGCTATTAATTTATCAGGTGGGTTATTAAATTACTATTAAAAAAAAACTGAATTTCCGTCATTTTGTTTGCATTTTTTTTTTTGAAATAAGTTTTTTTTTAAATATATTATTCTTGTTTCATAGTTTTTCCAATGGAGAACTTTTGTTTGCATTGCCTTGTATTATTATTTTTTTTTCTTTGTCCATATAGGGTCTAGATAAGTTTTAAACAAACTTTATATTATACATCACATTTTATTTGCTTTTCCATGCACAAAAGTTATTTGAACCATTTTTCAGTTTTTGTTCCTAATTGTTCCTAAAACTATATGAAATTTTCTGGAAGTTCAACTCTATTTAACGCTGAATCATACATTGTGTAGATAAATTTAGTATTTTTGCCTCTTATATGCATGCTTGGACATTTGATTATTTTACATTGAATTTTAATAGTCATAATTGTGACCATGTTATCATTTTATTTAGATCTGTTTAAGTGTTTTTTAAATCCAAAGTTGATAGTGTTTTTATAAGCATTATAATCGTATTATAAATATTTTAGAATTTATAACTAGTTTTACTTTTGCAAAGCTTCAGGTAGTTCAAAAATTCTATCCATGAGCCAATAATTGTTTTAGGTAATAATAACTAAGTAAATCTTCATTTTCCCTAGGAGGGATAATATAAAAAGTAGGACAAGGATGATAAAAAGATGGAGGGGGAAAATAAATGGAAGGAGGGGAAGATAAAAAAACTCTTAATTATCTCTTCACTTGAAAGTTTTATATTTTTAAGAAGTTTTTAAAACCAAACAAAAAATTTAAAAAAAGGCATAATAGTAATTATTTTTTCTGAATTTTTGGATATTCAGAAAAAAATATTTTCATTTGTTTATTTTGTTAAAATTTATTTTGTTGTATAGTTTTTTAAAAATCTTTGAAAAAACAGACATTTTGTAGTTTCAATTTTTTATTTTGCTCTTTCTATTTTATGTGTATTTAATATCTGTGTTGATTTAGTTTTTTTGCTGATAACAAGAATACCTTTAATTTTTGCTGATATCAAGAATACCTTTAATTTTTGCTGATACAAAGAATACTTATAATTTTTGCTGATACCAAGAAAACCTTTTAAGATTTAATTGAAATTAATTTAGTTGTTAGTAGATTTTTTTTTATTTCTTTTAAATATAAAGTTAAACATTCCGTTCCATAATATAAAACTGGTCAACAGTTTATTTTTGTATAACTAAATAACTGATTTTCCCAATATTTCTTGCAGTATAAATGAATTATCAACATAAAAAATTTATTTTTATAATTCTAATTATCTTGATAATTCATAGATGAATTATCAAGATAAAAAATTTATTTTTAAGTTTTATTCCTAAATATGTTAAAACTCAACTAAATCAATTTGTAACTTTTCTCATTTTTCATCTTTTTACTGCTTATTCCAAAATTTCAAAATTAAGATTTTAGACAATTTGCCAAGTTTCTCCATATTTATCCCATATTGCAATTATTTCATACATATCCAATTATATTATAAAATTTTTTAATTATTTCATACATATCCAAAAAATAATTTGATAGAACAATATTATCTACATACATTTTTATGCAAATATTTATTTAAATATTTTTATTTAGCTGGTTGTTTCAGTTTTTTCGTATGATTTTATATTGATCAATTTTGATTTTTATTTTGATATTTTATTCCAATTTAATATTTTATTGTATATCATTTAATATATTATTCTTTGTATTAATATATCATATAGTATATTATTCTTTATATTAATATATCATATAATATACAATTATTAATAAAATCATATAATTTGCAATCATCAATTCTTTAGTTCGGTTACACTTGTTTACATTTGGCAGCCAAGAATGGTCATGAAGAAACTGTGAGACAACTTCTTAATGTTGAAAAGATTGTGGTTGAACAGCGAACCACGAAAAATGTAAATAGTTTTGAATTTTTTCAATTTAGTTGATTGTTTTGAGAAATATTTTTTTATTATTTTATTCATTTCTTTAATAGATGTATAATAGTATAATGTAATGTAATTGATGAAATATAATTGATGAAATATAATAGATGTAATAGATGACTTTGACTTAGTTGAAGCATTTTATAGTTAAACTATTGTTTAACTGTTAGCATTGTTTAATAATTTTTATTGAACATTACTTTAACCATTGTTTAGTTAATCTTTGAATTTTTTTTTTGTAATTTAAATTTATTTTAAAAAATTTAGTTTAATAATTGTTAAATTAAAATTAACTTCTGGATAACTTAAAAGATATGTTTGAAACATATGAAACAGGTCTTTTAAGTACATTTAACTTATATTTTACTCGGCATATAACTTTTAAATAAACATTGAAATTGATTAGTTGCAATTTCCTTGGGGTTTTGATTAGTTGCAATTTCCTTGCGCTTTTGATTGATTGCATGTATATTCATTTTGGTAGGAATCATCATTATAGGCATTCAATTTCATTTTTGTTTGTTTAAATAAAGGTTGTTTGGGTATGAAAAAATAAATGCCATTTAGAATAAGATTAAACACCATTAAGGAACATAATTATATATTTTGTACATGGAGGACAGTTAACATGCTATATTCTTTTACAATTCATGTGAAAGCAAATAGCACATTAAATGTGGTATTTTATTTTGCTCAAAATACAGTTGTGTTAAGTTTTTTATCTGTACCTATTTTTGCCAGTTAAGGCTTTCCTTATTTCATTGGATTGAATGGCTGGTTTATTAGATTTAGTTCATTAGATTTGGTTCATTAGATTTAATTCATTAGATTTGGTTTATTAGATTTAATTCATTAGATTTTGTTCATTAGATTTAATTCATTCGATTTGGTTTATTAGATTTAATTCATTAGATTTGGTTTATTAGATTTAGTTCATTAGATTTAATTCATTAGATTTGGTTTATTAGATTTAATTCATTAGATTTGGTTCATTAGATTTAATTCATAAGATTTGGTTTATTAGATTTAATTCATTAGATTTGGTTCATTAGATTTAATTCATTAGATTTAATTCATTAGATTTGGTTCATTAGATTTAATTCATTAGATTACTGGGTAATTGGGTTACTGGGTAACTGGGTAATTGGAACTAGTGGCTAATAGTGGTTTTAGTTTAAAACAAATTTTTTTTTTTTAATTATTATTATTAATAATTTTTTTTTTTGTGCAGTTTACCTTCCAATAATTCTGCATTAGAGTTTAAAGTAAAGTTTTTGCAACTGAATATTTTTCTGAGTATTGACTATTTTAACAATATTGAGTACTTTTATTATGACATCATCATTTGGAGATTACAATTAAAGATTTATGAGTTACTTCTACACATATCCTTATTTCTTACCTGAGTTTTCCTTGCCTTTTCTAAAGCTAAGTACTAAGTAGCTCCATCTACCTGTAAAATTAAGAAGAATCTTGAGTAAGATAATTTAAGTGTATAACATAAAAATGATTTATTTTTACCAAACAATGTTATCAAGTATTAAGGATGTATTTGCTATTTTTATATTTATGTTTTATTCATTTTACTACAAAAGTAAATGATAATAAAAGCTAATAATGTTAAAAGACAGCGAATTATATAATAATATTTAAAAAAATATCAATCATGTAATAGTATTAAAGAACAGTAAATTGTTTAATGATATTAAAGTTTAGCTATATTCAAGCTTTGTCAATTGTAATATATATTGCAAGCTGTTACACAATTGATTTTAAAATGTTACATTAAGTTTATTAACTATTAGCTTATTTATATATTATTTTACTAGTAGTAAAGACTGAAGTAAAGTTTAAGAGATTTGTTTTAGTCAATATTTATTATATAAAAATTTTTTGCTAATATTTAGGGTTTAATTCCATTTCATTTGGCGATGTCAGGAGGTCATATTGATGTAGCAAGTCTTCTTTTAAGTCGTTCTGCAGAGCAAATAAATTTCAAATGCTTTTTAGGAAGAACAGCCCTTCATTATGCAGCTTCAAATTATCAACTCAAGCTTGTACGACTTCTTATTGCACAAGGAGCTGATATAAATGAACCTGATAATGCAAGTATTTTATATGTTTCTTACTGTTTGCAGCTTTTGTACTTTTTTTCAGATTCTCACATTTTTAACATTTTAAAACGACAGACATCAATCAAGCAAATAAGGATTCATTATCAGACCAAAGCAAAGAAGAATCAGATAAAGAGAGTGACATGTTAGTACGCACATCTCAGAGTTTTTGCAACACACCAAGCGTGCTTAGTTCAGCAACAAGCAAAGAAAAAGATGAAGATGAAAGTAAAGCTGATGCAAATTCTGATGAAGGATCCTGCTTTGTCTAGTACTAAAACTCTCCAAGATGTTCAAACTATTGTAAAAAAATTCATATCAAAAAAATTTATTATTAAAAAATTCTTAAATTAGTCAAAGAGCTTAAAGAAAAGGCTCAATCTTTTTGAATCAAATTCAAATTGCTGGTTCTCAATGTCAGAACATGTTAAAACTTTCAATGACATGATACCAGCTGAAAATTAATTTGTTAAAGCATTTGAATATGATTGGCCTGATTCATTAGAGACGAGCATTCCTGAATTAGTAGCAACTTTTCAACCATGTAAAATGGTTGAACAGTTGCTACTTGGTTTTGTCTTGGTTTCATACAAGATCTTGCCTAGGAAAAATATAATTTCATATGGACCGAGAACTGAGACAAAAAAAACCCTGAGATTTTGAAAGTATAGAATTTTTTTGTGGGTGAAACACAATTTCACCCACAATTTTATAGTGATTTTTTTCATAATCATTTAAAAATGTATAAATAATTGTTTACTTTTAGTCATGACATTTAAAAAAAATTTATTGTTAAATGTTTAACGATTGAAATAAATAAAAAAAATTTTTATCTAATTTAGAAAGAATATATTTTATTAAAAAATTATATAAAATGTATTACATGGAGAATGCTTTTATTATTATTTTTATTTATGAATAATTGAAATAAAGGATAGGTTTAACAATATAAAATACAGTTTTTCACAAAAGTTGTTTTAAATAAAAAAATCAAAATAAATACATTAAAACAATTAGGAAAACAATTATTATAAAACAATTATTATAAAACAGTTATTATAAAACAATTATCATCTATTATTAATTATTATCTAGAGAAAGTTTAGAAAAATAAAATCAGTAGTTTAAAATTTCAAAAGTATTTAAATAATATTGTAAAAAAATCTGTTATTTATAAAATTAAAGATATTTGTATAGATTATAGTTTTTAACTAATCTAATGGTGGTCATAAAAAAATCATTTTTTATTAATTTTAATTATTAATTTTGGCATTCTTGAAATAAAAGCCATTCTTACAGAATTTTTATTTAAATCGTGTTTGTTTAAACATGCTATCTTGGTTTCTTTTTTTATCTTTATGTTAACTTATGTTAATAAAATTATGTTTATAAAAAAATGATTTAAGTTGAAACATGTTGTTTGATCAATACATTGCTATCACAATATTTTTAGCAAAAAATTTTTTTATTCTATTTTTTTAAACTTATCCTTTTCATAAATTAAGGTATTGTTTGCTTTTTTTCTCAATTGATCTAAGAAAAGATTTTGTTTCAACCATTTTGGATTGTTGAATTTCTCAACAACAAAGATTCTTATATAAATTAACAAAAAGGTTTCTTTACAAAAAAATGTTAAGTAATATAAAAATGTAAAACAAAAAGTAATGGAAAAACAATGTTTCATACAAAATGCTTTCCTGCCTAGTAGCTCTTAGTGATAACGGGTGATCCGGAAGTTATCGGACAATACTAATTTCATTATTTGAGCATAATAATTAGTTTTTGTGGTTTTATGCGTAGGCATAAACGTTCTATAAAATATAAACTTTATTATTTGAAACACAATTATTTAAAATGAGGTTAAATGCAGCTGAACGAGAATCTTTTCGAAAGCGACTAAAAATGTTTTTTGTAAATAAACCTAATATTAAAAAAAAAATAATCGTAAATCATTTTGAAAAGGAAGGATTTGCTCGAAGTACAATATATGATAACCTAAAAAGACTTGAAACTGCTCAATCGTTTTCTGATAGAAAGCACCCTGGTCGTCCGACATCCTGGACTAGAGAAAAGAAAGCCGAATTAACGAGACTTGTCAACAATCGAAAAGGGGTCAGTCAAAGAAAAATAGGTATTAAATTCGGTGTAAATCAATCAACAATTGGTCGTCAGTTAAAAAAAATGAATATTAAATATAGAAAACGTGACAAGACTCCAAAATACACTATAGAACAACAAATAAAGGCAAAGAAAAGAAGCAGGAAACTAGTTAACCAACTCTATAACATAAAATCGCTTCTAGTCATCGATGACAAAAAATACTTTTGTTTTGCAGGGGACAACATGCCTGGAAATTCTGGATACTACACAAATAACAAAAAGACATGCCCAGAAAGTGTTCGTTTTATAGGAAAAGAGAAATTTCCAAAAAAATTATTAATGTGGATAGCCATATCTGACCGTGATATGTCCGAGCCATTGTTTCGCACTTCCAAGGCTGTAGCGATCAATTCATCAATCTATATTAATGAATGTTTAGAAAAACGACTTCTTCCATTTATTCACAAGTATCATGGAGACTTTAACTATTTATTTTGGCCAGATTTAGCAAGTTCTCATTATTCTAAAGATTCTCTAAATTGGATGGACCAATATGTCTATTACATTGATAAAGAATCCAATCCCCCAAATGTGCCTCAAGCACGACCAATTGAAAATTTTTGGGGACATTTGGCACAGAAGGTTTACGAGGGAGATTGGCAAGCTTCAACAGAGCAAGTTTTGATTGATCGCATTAAACTAAAACTACAAGAAATTGATTTAAACTTTTTACAGTCGCATATGAAAGGCGTCAGAGCAAAATTGAGATCAATTGCAGATGGTGGTGTTTTTTCATATAAAAAATAATATATTTTTATTAAAAGATAAATGCTTTATTTAAAAAAAATATAATAGTAGTTTTTTTTTTAATTTATAAATAAGTTATTGACGTTTTTATTTTGTCCGATAACTTCCGCATCACCCGTTATATTGTTTAGTAGTCTAAACAATATATCATGATACCCTTTCTCTCTCTTCCTAGTAGAAAGGGTGTCATGATATATTGTTTAGATCATACCAAAAAAGTTGTTTTTAATATGACCTAAACTACACCCAGTAGAAGGCTTCCTTGGAAACAATCTTGTTTAAAATTGTTTATCTAGTCAGTTTATTTATTAACCTTTTTGTCTCTCTTTATCAATGTTTTTGCAACTTGTCTTTTCAATTAAAGTAGCTTCATCTTACACTAAATCTGATATTCATTAAATTAAAATCACACATCTATCTTTATCCTAATTCATTTATTTTGCAATATGTTGTCATATTTGGGCTGGGGTTATTCCAAGTGTTCTCTCATTTGGAAATCTGAAAAAATGCATTTTAAACATTTTTTTTTTAATTTAATTCTAAATATGTCTGCAGGCAAAAACTGTTTAAACTAAGAGTTTTTAAGAAGTACTTTCATGTGCCTAATACAAGGTGGGGTGGAAATAAAAAGGGGAAAGGAATTTTTAAGTTCGTTAAAATCTTTTAAATAATAACTATAATAAAAATTTCTAAAAAGTATATCTAAATATATAAATATCTAAATTCGTTATTTGAAAATGAGTATATTTCTTTATTATTTTTTTCTTAAAATTTTTTTATACACAACTTAATAATCTTTTGTTTATTTTATCGCAGTTTAGTTTTTTATTTTGTTTTTTAAGTATTTAATGAACTTATTTTTAATAAAGATTGTAAACAATTTATATTTTATCAGTTACCAATAATATATTTGTAAACATAATTTGTGTTCATAAATAAAACTTACATCATATGAACTTACAATGATTTTGAATTAAAAATAAATAGTTTTAATTCCATAAGTAAAAAAATTTTCTTAAAGGAAAATTCTCAAAAAACTCTTTTCTTTTCTTAAAACAAAAAATAAAATTTAATGGTTGTTTTTACACATTTAAACATTTGATGAAGATTTTCGTAAAATCTCAATGTTTAGTATGGTGGAGACTAAAATTTAAACGTTTTTACAATAATGAATTAGTTTGCAAATAAAAACGAAATTAATTTTTTTAATCATAGAATTTAATTATTTTACAAACGTGGTTAACATGTTTTTTACAATAGTTAATTTAAGTTATAAAAATAATAGAATCACTGGCCTATAGTCTATACATAGTGACTACATTAGTATAGTAATACTAATACTAATGTAGTCACTAATTTACACTATACACTCATGTAGAGTTCCTCAGAGTCAAGGGAAAAAGGCTTTGAGCTTATTTGAGTTTATGGCTTTTTAAAATTCAAGTTTCCTAGGTTTCTGGTCAGTAAAACTTAAAAAGTAAAAAACCTTAAGCTCAAATAATTTAAAAATAGAATTTTCCTACGACTGTTGTTACAGAAATAGCATAATATGCAGTCTAAATCATAATGTGCAGTCTAAATTGATTGAAGTTCTGAAAAGAGCCACTAAATTCAGTTCTGAAATAAATTTTAGATTAATTTTATTATCAACTTTGCAAATCATTTAAAAAGCACTTTGTTTGTTTATTTATTCTTTTTTTTTCCAAATTTAGAATGGAATGACGCCACTTCATTGTGCAGCTGAAGCTGGTATTATTGAAAATGTTATCTATTTAATTGAGATGGGTGCTGCTCCATTGCTTTGCGATAAAGTGAGTAAAAAAATTAATTAGACATTTTTTGTTTTTAAAATACAAATGGTTTTATTAAAACTCTTTTTTACTTTTTTTTTTACTTAAAAACTGGCTAAACTAACTAACTTTACTATTCTAACTTTCTAAATTTCTTGGACTAACTACAAGTGAAAGTTTCATTTTTCACTTGAATAATGAATAATGAAAACAAGTATTAAAACAAAAACAAAAATATTAGGAAAAAAAAAAGAAGAAGAACAAAGAAAAAGAATCAAAAACTTTAAAATAGTCTTTTAGATTATATAAACACATACATACTAGGGTGTGTCATACTTTTTTTTTTTTGAATTTTACTTTGCATAGTTTAAAAAAGGGTGAGGTATAATATTAAAAGTTGAGAACCGTTGAAAAAAAAAAAAAGTTTTAGCTACCAGGGAGTCAGTGAGACTATTTCACCAAAAGCCCGGGGGGGGGGGAGGGGAGGAAAAAAACTTAAAAAATGGAAGTATTAAAAAAAAAAAAACTTACAAAACGTAAAAACGCCATCTCTTTCTTCAAAAAAAAATTTTTTTTGTAAAAACAAATAGAGGGGTTTGCCCCCTCCTCCCACTGCCTACCACTGCCTCCCTCCTTGCCTCCCACTGCCTCCCACTGAAACTGTAAAATTTGGTTGTTTTGGAACTAAAAATAAAACTTTTATATAAATCCACACAACATTTACTGGCATTTATTAAAATAAAGTACAATAAAGATTAATTCTTAAACATTGTCAAGCCAATAAGGTTTTGTTTAGATAGATTACGTGACATCAACTTCTGTGACAACTCTAGTCCTTTAATCCAACCATCTCTTCTATCTTCTGTAAAAACATTTTCGCATGCCTGGGTAACTTTTTTTACACATCTTTTGACAGCTTGAGTGTGGCAACATCAGTTTGGTACAATCATTGGTTTAAATAAATACTCTTTGATGTCTTTAGTTGTCATGCAACAAGTCAAAGGTGGTTCAAAAGCTTCATTCCAATCAATAAGATCCTTGAGACAAATTGCCTTAGTATTGATATCTGGTGTCCTTCTTGGTCTAACAGATAGATCTCCTAGTTGTTCATTTTCATCACCTTCTCCTCTTATTTCTAGAATTTTGAGTACACTGAAACTTCTCTACTCTTTATTTTCAGAACAAAGCATAGTTTGAAGAATAGATTCAGAGAAGGCATACTAAGCAGATCGCTTAATAGTTGGAATGACAATATTCTGAATATCGAGTGACTGGTGTTGAAGCAACTTAAGCTGGTAAAGAACATGTTTTGGTCCTTCTGTCCAACTATGTTTAATTTTGATGTTAAACCAGACAGGAAAGTACACTCCCACAATGAACTCGACTAGTTTAAGAAGTTTTTGGGCTGCATCGCCTTGAAGACCATAATGAGATACCCATATTCTACATATTCTATTGGCTGTTGTTAGCCATCTGGCCATGTTAACAGGGCCAGATTCAAGAAGTCCTAGTTGCTGAGGAACATGACCACTGCGTATAGCGTTAACTATTTGATAGCCGTAATACTGATCTGTAGAAAGGTCTTTAACCACATCATTACTTAAGTTAATTAGAGGCTCACCAGTTTCAACTTTACTAAAAAAAGGGTTAATTTCAAGATTGGTTGCTTCATCAAGAAAGCTTCCAATGGGTCCATTCCATTTTTTACCACTTTTAGATTCTCCATCTAACAATTTAATTAGACGTTTGAATGGTAATTCATTGGTGTGTAGAGCACATACAATCCAATTTAACTTTCGCCCTAATTTCAACTCCATAAAGTGCATTACTCCTCCATCACAACCAGTGTTTACATTGGAAGAGTCTCCACCAATTGCTTTTAAGTG
>NC_088931.1:14260000-14287500 GCF_038396675.1 Hydra vulgaris
GTATGTTGTAATCTAAACAATAATTTACCAGCCCAAGATCTGATTCTTAATTCTCCAGCACCTATATATGCAGCTATAAAGTTAACACTTGCTTTTCGAAAAGAGGCAATTCGAATAAAAGATAAAAGTGATGATTACATGGAGATAGAAGATTTTTGTGAGGTATTTTACTTTTAGGTAGAAATTTATATTAGAGGTGCTTTAAGTATATACTTGTCTATATATGAAAGTGAGCGATTAAGTAAACAAATTTTTTATTTAATAAAGCAAAGAAGTTAAAATTTTAGATAGTGTTCTAAAATTTAAACAAAAAAATTTTGGTTAATGTCTTGAACTCCGAGAGCCGGGATTTGAGCCTTTAATCCTGCTGCTAAAGCTATAATAATTCCAGTCTTTAAAAGCGCCTTAACCAACTGAGCTATCCTGACTCACCATCTCTTTATTCTTTATTCTTCTTCCTTGTCTCCTAATATCGTTCTTTTTGATAACTATTCTGCTCATCTTCCTGAATGCCTAGTACTTAGGCCTTTAGTACTACTGCCTTTCTGGCACTACAGTTAAAAACTTTTGTCTTCGTCAGTCTCTTACCCGAATAGTCAACTTTGTGGTTCATTTTTCAGAAAGCCCAAATCACTTATCTTTGCTTATTGGCTTGTGTTTTGTCTATAACCCTAGCTTGTACTCAGTTTTCCCAATTCTCTTTTTGGTGGTTTTTACTATTTTATGATTATACTAAAAATTTTAACTTATCTTCTACATCAGATATCATTATACTTCTTAAAAATACCTTAGTTTTGATTAAATTTCTTTTTTGATTTTATTGGTCTCAAGCCGATGCCATTTACCTTCCCAATGAAAAATTTGCCTTGTAAATATCCCCTGGATGCAGTCAAGAATGGAATATTTATTTTTTGTCATTTTTAAATCAAATCTTGTTCTACCTTATGGATTTCTTTAATGTGCAGTTCCTATTTTTAATTATTATAATTTCTTAAACTTAAATCTTAATTTACTTGAAGTACCTTAACCTTGACTTACCTAAAGTACTTAAAAATAACTTAAATGTTACATCGTTTTAATTTTACAAAAATTTACAGTAATAAATCAAATCAGACAAAGTTATTCTTACTAACTTTGGGCAAGTTTTCCAGATCACAATCTAAAAAATTACTAATCCAATGCTTCTTGAAACAAAAAAACATTCAAAGGTTTTTTTTTCTATATTTATTCATTTATATTTGATTATGCAGAAAAGCATAATCAAATTCATAATCTTGGTTTAATCTTCTAATCATAATTTTGGTTTAGTTGGGCTCTTAACTTCTAGAGATGTCTTGAAAATATAAAATGGTAAATTTTTCTTTCAGTACTCAAGATGACTCAAGTTTTGTTTGTGTTTTTAGATAACCAAAATTCTGTTTTCTAGCTCAATGAAATCTGCATGAACTGGTTCTGATGCTTGCTTATTCCTAAAAGCCAAGAACACTTGAAAAAATATTCTCTAGAGTTGGAGGAAGTTTTTGCTGGGTAGTTTCATGCTTTTTGTTCTGATTTTCAATAAACTAAGGTATGTGCTTCATGCCAATAAACTCAAGTTAATCTAATTTTGAGATTTTTAAGACAATTTTACAATCAAATGAAATTTCCAAAATAAGCAAAAAAGATTAAATAGTGAACTATTTGCTGTCAATTAAAATGTTAATTTTTTGAGTCAAAGACCTTGAGTATCTAAAAAAATAACCACAAATGGTCCTGAGAAACAGCTTTAACATGTGGTAATTCATTGTTAACAAGAATTAATGAAAAAAGAAGTCATATAAAGTTAAAGTTTTTAATGATACCTCCATTAAGTACATAAATTTTGATTTAACATTACCTTTGAGAAAAGAATGTGTTAAACTTCTAGAAAGACAAAAGACATCAAAAAATTGTCAAGAAGAAAAACTTAAAAGAGTTTCTGCTTCAAGTTAGTAGTAAAAGTCTGATGATAGCTTGAATCCAGAAAAAAAGTAAGATAAAAGATTTAGAGAGACCATTGTATGATCCGAACCACTTAAAAAGAGAACAAAGAGAAACTGAACATAAGCTAGGGTCAGAGACAAGGCACAAATCATTATTTGTTTTCTCTCCATTTTTAATCTTCTGAAAAATTTGTCTTCATCTAGCACATATCGCATAAGATAAATATTTTTCATTAAGATCATAGTTCTTAATGAAGTATTTCTAAAGTCTCTTAAATATTTAGTCTCTTCAAGTTGAACGCACATCCCAGCAAACATTTTTGTTGTAGATTTGCAGTGGATCTATATGAACATTTTGATTAGATTAATAGTGGCATGCCTATATAGGTCCACAGAAATTTCGCTACAGAATGTTTGCTGGGCTAATTCATAATTTCCAAAAGAGAAAAAAATTATATAAATAAGAACTATATATATATTATTACTACTATTATATTTGCACCATATCTAAAGATTTTTGTATAAACTATTTTTAATAAATGTTATTTAGTTTGTGTAAACTATTTTTAATAAATGTATAATAATTAAATCTTACACAAAAAAAACTACCATCTATATTTTAAAACTTTAAAGAATTTTAAAACCTTTATTGTGAAAACAAAAAATTAATTTCCATTTTTTTGAAGTTTTGTTTGGAAATACTAAAATGCATAAAATGTAAATAAAAGAATTTATAGAACTCTGTATATTAATCTAATTTGGGTCAAAAGTTTAAACTACATTTTTGCAAAGTTTTAATTACATAGAATCTTTATTGTGAAACCTAAATATTTAAACATTTTCAAGTTTTTAGAATTTTATTAAAATTACTAATATAGTGATATCTATTGAATATCTAGTAGTGTTATCTCTTGAATATCTAGTAATGAATATCTCTTGAATATCTAGTGATGAATATCTCTTGAATACCATTAAATATTTTTAATAAATTGTGAAAGTCATGTCCAAATAAAAACCAAAAAGCCAAAAATTATTTCAGCTAAATTTTGAGGACTTGGTTTGGGGCAGCAATCTTTTCTTTACATTATTCTTCTTTTTCAATTAACAATAAACTTGGGCTTGGAGTTAGGGGCTTAATACACCTTTTCAAAAATTAATTTTCAAATTACATTATAATTGCTATGTTATTTATAAATTTAAAAAAATGCCTAAAAATGTGTGACAAACTTTATGGTGATTATAATTAGCACAAAAAAAATGTTTTCTGGTTTCCTTCTAAAAAAAGGAACTTAATGATTGGGTAAATACTGTTCCACAAGACAAAATACCTGAGAGTCTGAATACAGTTGTTTGCAAGACACTTTACATCTGAATATCCTACAATTACAAGTTTTGCCTATAAAAGGTTTTGTGGTCTAATTTTCATGCTAGATACTTCAGCTAGTTAATGTGTTGAGAATTTTTTTAATGTTTAAATTAGCAAGAAGTAAAAATATAAATATATGTTAAAATGTATATACATATAATACGTATGTTATAAATTTTTAATACAATATCAAACTGCAATAATATTTTTATAAAAAACCAATTTTTCCTAGAAAATGGCATACAAAATTCTTTCTATTGCCACAACTATTGAATGTGGCGCTTTATTATACGCTGTTGACGATTATAAACAAGCACTTCTTGATATATTGATTGATAATGAATTTAAAGATTGTGTTGCTCAAAGCAATATTCAAAGCTTTTTTTCAGACATTTGGAATGGTATGCAAATCTTTTGTTACTGTTTGTTTTGTTTTGTTTGTTTCTTTTTAATTTTTATTATTACTACTTTATTTATTGATATTATTTTTATTTATTTTTTTTATTTTTTCATTTTTTTTTTTTTTTAATTTAGGTGACTTATTTACAATAGAAGCACCTGCTTTTTTGATCATTGCTGTTATATGTTTTTTTTTTCCTCCCTTGTGGTTTTTTCTTTGCCTTCCCTTTCATCGGTTTAGTAAAGTTCCCACTTTAAAGTTTATTTGTCATTTAATATCTCACTTTTACTTTACCATTATATTAATTCTTGTTGTTGCTGTACCTTGGAACCGCTCTTATCTTGAGGTAAGGATTGTTATTTGATACAAGAGTTCATCCATAAATTAAGCAACACAAAACTTATTTAAAAATAGAAGTCATTTTGCTCTTTTAGCGGCTTTTATCATTTTATGGGTTAATTAAAATACGGGTTTAATTAAAATACGGGTTTAATTAAAAGCTAATACGGTTTTAATTAAAATACGGGTTTAATTAAAAGCTAATACGGGTTTAATTAAAATACGGGTTTAATTAAAAGCTAATATGGGTTTATATAAATACGGGTTTAATTAAAGAATCTTTTTTAAGAAAACTTTTGATCTTTTTTAAAAGCTAATACGGGTTTAATTAAAGAATCTTTTTAAAGAAAACTTTTGATCTTTTTTGTTTTGTCTATTAGTTAAATTTAGTTTTGCGTAATTTATGGACGATCCCCAAACATAATATCTTTTTATTTGACCAATGAGTCAGTTTTGATGACAAATTTAATTACTATGTTAAAATTTATGCACTAAATAGTCTTAAAAATGAAAATTTAGATAGATAAGCTTATTATTGATTAAACCCTAGTCAAAATTCACAAGTTTATGAAATAAAATGTAATGACTATATTAACCAAAGTAAATATAGAATGTTAAATAAAATTAAATTAAAATAAAAATAAGATTTGAAAAAAAACAAAAATTTTATTGTGTAATTTTTTTTTGTCTCTTTTGAAAAACATTTGTCTCCGTTTCAAAGAAAATCTTTTTTTACAAACATGGTAATAAATGTTTTAAAATTGCACATTTCACAAATCTTAAAGAATTTTTAGTTTTTATTCAAGCATGGCCTACTTAAATTACATGGCCTGATTTGTTGCATTTTCCGTAAAAAATTAAGAGGCTTTTTTTATTTTTTTTATTAAAGAAGAAATACCTTTTTACTAGGAATATTTATTCGGTCTTTTTTTGAATTATTTAACTTGACCTTTCCTTACTGAATATGTAATTTTTTTTTGAAAATTATTATAAAAAATATTATTCATAATACAAGACCTATGTTTGATCCCCCCCCCCCTCCTCTTTTTAGTAAATTTCACTAGTAAAATTAACACTGCTATAACAAATCTTTAATTGAAAAAGAATGACTGCAATGTTTAATTAGAATTGGAGAAATAACACGTAGAATACTAAAAAGATGACAAATAAAATCAGACAAGTTGAATATGATATATAGCTTCTCCTTTGCATAAAATAACATTTATTTAAAATAAATTTATGCAGACAACTAACCAATATCTTGCATAATATTTTTTAAAGATTATCAAATGTCTAATAAGTATTTTCTTCCTAGAAAATATTATAGAGTAGACTTCTGCCAAAATCTTTTCACTATTGTATATTTCTAAAAGACTCACAAAAAGTCTACCATTGGTCATTTAACTAAATTTACTAAAGCCTAGCTCCAATCATTTTGTAAAATGGAAGTACAAACAAATGTATAGCCTTCTTCAAGCAAGTCATTCATAAGAGATACAGTAGCTTGTAGTTTGGTTGATTAATGTAAAATACTTACATTTTAATCATATGTGAGTTTGTTGTTACCTTTCACAGCAGCATTGCTGAGTTGATTGGATGAATTGAGTTTTCACTTTGAATTAAGTGTGGTAAACAACTTATATAACAATTATAAAAATTGTGCTGCATTATTTCTTTCAGGATAAAAACTCAATATTATAACTGCAGTTTTGTTGTCAAATATTGCCAATGTAAGGTTGGCAACTTGTTTGTTGTTTCCAATCTAAGTGGCTTAATAATTTTTCTTGCTTTCTCCTAGTTCCTGTTTTAGTAATTGATCTTTTAATAAACTTTATGAAATATATTTTGCAATGCAACTTCAACTTAATCTCAGGAAAAATCAAATAAAAAAGAAAAAATTTTTTATTTTTTTTGCATTCAACAAGTTGTTTTTTACATTTTTTATAAAATGGACTATATCAAATAATACCCAGCAAACATTCTATAGCGGAATCATAGGCATTTTGAGCGCACCACTGTAGTTTTTCTCATTGGTTACTTAGTGGACCAATATTGGCTTGCCGATGACTAGCCACTATTAACATGTTGGAAAGTTATTAACTTGCCATTTATAGCGGCTGCCACCAATGGTCCACTAAATAACCGATTTATCAAAACTCCAATGAACTACTAAAAAATGCTTATACTGGTTCACTGCAAATCTGTTAAAATAATTTTTGCTGGGTAAGTATGTTTTAAACACTCCTTTTATAAACTGGATGATAAATAAATAGTTTTCTCATCTCCAGTATATGCTTTATAAAACTATGAAAATGCATTAACATTGGTTGAATGGTTATCGGTAACAACAGCTCTTATTTTAAATTCAGATTGGCGCATTGAGGTGATACACTCATCAATTTCTTTTTTCAAATGTAAACCTGTTATGCAAACTTCAGGTGAGGGTTTCACAACATAAGAATAAATTTCGAACTCCTACAATCATAAAAACAAAAACAACTTTTATTATTATTTATAATCTAATAATCTATAGATTATTTTCTCAATCTTCACCAAATTATTTACCACTTTGATATTGGGCTGCTTTTTGCATAAATACAATACATCTTACCCACAACAAAACGATTTAGATAAGGAATTATGGTTTTTTTTTAAAACAATGAAAAATTAAGAATTTAAAAGAACAGCTATTAACTCTAAAACAGTTAGTATGTCTGATGTTGCTTTTAAAACAGTTAGTATGTCTGATGTTGCTTCCAAAACAGTTGGTATGTCTGATGTTGCTTCCAAAATAGTTGGTATGTCTGATGTTGCTTCCAAAACAGTTGGTATGTCTGATGTTGCTTCCAAAACAGTTGGTATGTCTGATGTTGCTTCCAAAACAGTTGGTATGTCTGATATTTCTTCCAAAACAGTTGGTATGTCTGATGTTTCTTCCAAAACAGTTGGTATGTCTGATATTTCTTCCGAAACAGTTGGTATGTCTGATATTTCTTCCAAAACAGTTGGTATGCCTGATATTTCTTGGCCTACTGTAAATAAATGGCCTGATTTGTTGCATTTTAATTGCTGCATGTTTGAAACATGCAGCATAATAGAGTATTTACATTGCAAAGAATTGTATTGCAGTTTAAATATTCCTTAGAAAAATTTTTGTTTTATTTCTAATAATTGCAATTACAATAAATACAAAATTACAAACCTTTAAGAATATTTCCAATGGAGAGTTGTGGGTAGTTTTAGCAGCATGTAATTTTATTTTTAGTAGTATTTTGATATATGTTGGTATAGCTATCTGAAAGCCTATTTCAGTATTCTGTGTTATCGGAATAAACTGAAGCAAGCAATCAGTTAGCGAGAAATCCAGCAAAGTTTAAAGTAATTACTTATAGAAAATCTAACTATTATTTAAAATTTATAGTGCAAACACAAGTATTTCTACATAACCCGTAAAAAAACTGGCCTCAATTTTTTACAGAAAATGCAACAAATCAGGCCGCGTAATTTAAGTAGGCCAAGATGCAACTAGTATTTAATTAGTTTTTATAGACAAATTTATCCATTTAAAAAAAAATTAGGTGTAATCTCTAAATTTATGTTCATGCTTTTTGCTGGCAAAAAATCATGGTGACCAGTTTAGATCACGGTGACCAGACCAACTACCATATTATCAAAAATTATCAAAACTACTTTTTCAAAAGTAGTAATTTTTTCATAGTTTAAGAAGTTACTGACAAATAAAACTTCTGTACAACATATTTGAAAGTTAGCATGCGAGACTATTTAAAATATTTTTTTATAGAAGTTTTTTAAAATTTAAAATGCCCTTTATTACAATTATGTCAAGATCTATTTTAAATTGAAATAATCAAGTCGAAATAATCAAGTCGAATCAGCTTTCAATATTTTAACATTAGTACAAAGTTGATATTTATGATTGTATTTGAAGTTTATAAGACCAAAATAATGTTACTTTTATTTCCGATTCGTTTGAAGAAAACATAGCTTACAAACTTATAATAAAATCAGAATTGATACTTTTTGGTAAATATTAAATAAGTAAATATTAAATAGTAAATAAGTTCAAAGTTTACACTTAGTACAACGCGTTGCTACAAATTATAATCTGTATAGATTATTTTTTTTATTTGAAGGCATTAGTCAAACTTCGCGGAAAAATGAGCTAGCGAATATCATTATAGCGATTTTTTTTCTCATTATTGTTTCATTTTGTCTTTTACGTCACAAAAAATTCAGTTTTTAGTATTGGATCCGTTATATTTTTGAAAATAATTGAATTTATAACATTGCAATTTTACTACGACATGTCGCTATGGAGATATCGCAGCTTCGTAACTATCGATATTACTACGATATATCTTTAGCTTCATATCGTAATAATGTAGTTAGCTACAACCAAGGAGGTTTGTTAAACCTCCTTGGCTAGAACATAATGATAAATATGTAGCTAGTCGATGGCTACATCTTGCATTTTTGTTGCAAGCGATGTTATTAAGACATATCAATAGTTACAACAGTAGTTACATCAATAGTTACAAATCGTAGCTTTATCGCTAACTACTACATAACGACAATTCTACAACTACTATTTGATTATAGCCACCTATAACTATAACAATTTGTATATACATATCGCGAGTTTTTAGTTAGCAATTTTAAAACGATGTGTTGGTAGCTACATATCGTAGTTTTGTAGCTTGCTAAAACTAAATCTGTAGGTTATATAGACTATTGTGCTAATATTATTATTATATTATTGTAGATAACTTTAAAATAAGGACAAGTCTTTATCTATTCGATAGCTACATATTGTAGCTTTGTAGTTATTAACATCGATTGTTTTAGATAAAACAATCAAAATAATAAAAATTAAAAAAAGATATCACAGCTAGCAAAAAATGATACAAGTTTGAATGGTATAAAAAGAAATCTACAAATCTAACCTATAAAGATTAATGAGTGTTGTGTAAAGTTGGTTTACAAAGCCTGCGACTTCAGTAAGTATATAAGAAATAATATTGATGTGTAATCGATTTTTCACCGGGTTTTTTCTTAAACAATCATAATTTTCGAAACCATTATGAACGACTTATTATGAATGGTTAAAATAATTATGAACGACTTATTTAGAAGGTGCTTTAATTTTTAAATTTTCTTGTACAAGGCTATATACTTTTTATAAGTAATTATTGATCTTTTTATACAGACTCACTTAAGTGAGTCTATATAAAAAAGCCTTATTCAAAAAAGTTTGAAAATTAAAGCACCTTTTAAAATAAGTCGTTCATAATTGTCAGTTGCCCAATGGGTAAATGCTTTTATAAAAAAGGTTCAAAGTACTTTGAACCTTTTTTATAAAAGCCTTTACCCAGTTGGCGTAGAACCTAAAAAAAAACGTCTTTTGAACGTTTAAAATACGTCCTTTTTACGTCCCGTGCTCACTGGGTATAAGAATATTTTTATTAATGGTTTTTAAATTTAAACACTTTAGTTTTAACTTTTAATATATATTTTTTAAATATTTTTTAGTGTAAATAATTTCATTCTTGATGTCAGATTTTATAGTTTTTTTAATTTTTGGTTTTTATGTTCCATTATGATCTTTTCTAAAACATAATAATTTAGAATAACTAATGGTTGCTATAACGAATGTCAAATCTATGATAATTGTTGCGAAATTTATTGTTTACAATAAAGCTTAAAAGTGTCAAATTTTTCTCAATATTTTTAAGTGTTTATACTCTTCAACTATGTGTTGTTATGTAATTACTGTTCTCACATTTATCAAAATTGTTTATGTAATTTTCTAACCAATATTATTTTATTTAGAAAATACACAATCATTGAGTTTTATCTTTATTTTAGCTTTATCCTCCACCTTGGGAATGGATGCTTTGGATTTGGCACTGTGCGATGTTTTTAAATACGATAACTGATATTGAGATCAGTTATTTCAAAGTAGTACAATGCATGATTGCTGCTTCTGCACTTTCGCTCAATATTTTAGCTTACTTTATGGAAAATAGAGTTAGAGAAAATGTTATGTATGCTAGAGATAATGTATTAGGTTTAAACTTACTTATGCTTTTTGTTCAGTTTTTTCTCGAGTTTTTGGCAATGCACGAAGTTTTTGGTCCGTGGACTGTCATGATAAAAAGTTTAGTGGTAGACGTTTTAAAGTTTGTGTTCATACTATCATTATGTATAGTTGCTTTCACAATGCATGGTGCTATTATCTACAAACCAGTATACAACAAAAGTCAATCTTTGACTGATTTTCCACTGACCATTTTAGATTTTAACAACGTTAACAAAGGCATTATGGACATTTTTTCAGACAGAGTTTATGCTTGCTTTGGAATGGGCCAATCCCCCGTACCACTGTCATCTGAGCAAAAACTACAAAGTCCTACAGAGAGTTATGCAATTGATGCTGTGAGCTATCTATTTTATCAGATAATTGCTGTCGTTGTACTTATTAACTTGTTAGTCGCGATGATGGGAAGTACATATTCAAGATTTGAAGAAAGATCAACTATTGAATGGAGATATACGCGAGGAAAAAATATTTGGGCAATGACTAAAACAAATACGGTACCGATTCCTGTGAACTTGATAACAACATTTATACTTATTGTTCAGGTTATCGTTTCAACTTATTTTTGTTGCTGTCGCGCTAACATAGCTGATTTATACCAAAATATGAGTGTTTTTGAGGAAGTGGTTGCAAAAAATGTGGACAATAATGAGAAGCAAAAAAAAGGGAAAACCAAAAAAGGGTTAGATTTACGTGAAGTTATTGATTGGAAAAAAGTAGTGGAAGACTTAAAAGTTGCGCTCAACTATCACCCTCTTACATTAGATGACTATTTTGAGAGGTTGAAAACTCCGATGAAAAACAAATCGTCAGAAAAATGATTAAATATGTATGATTCAGAAGGTATGAGTTTAAAAAAATATGAGAGAGATACAATAGATATGCTCAAATTGATGAATGTTCTTGAATATTGTTTTTTTTTATAAGGAAAACACTTTAATATATAAAAGTTTTGTACAAATGTAAACCTTTGCAGAGTTTTTTTATTTGTAGAAAACAATTTAACAGGAAGAAACAATTCTAATATCATAACTCTACGGTTATCTTTTAAAGTAATTGAGTTACTTTTGAGTTAATTGTAACAAAGTTACATATAGGGGTAAACGTGGTATTTTAATTGGGATAAATTAATTGGGGTAAATTAATTGAAATTAAATACTATTTTTATTCACTAGGGGCGGATCCATGATTTTCAGTCACTTCTCAGGAGCAAATCCCTCTTCAGAGGCGGATCCTAAAAATACGAGAAAAATATTTAAAATTACTTCGTATTAGAGAGTTATTGGTAATAGATCCCGCAGTGGTCAGAGTTCTGCCTCAGAACCAAGAGATTCGAAGTTCGATGCCGGATCCGGTCAGATAAGTAACATTAGTAAAGAAGGAAGCGTGAACTTCTTAGCTAAGTGCTTTTTCGCCGTGCTCTTTGATTAGACCGTAGAAGCTTCAAGATGTTCTTACGGTCATATCGAAGACCGTAAAGACTTCTAATAACCGTTTGACGAATATTCATCAAACGGTTACGAATAATTGTTCGTTTTCATTTTAATTGTTGAACAATCACTGAATGAATAGCACTCGTTCACCAAATAAATGTTTTACGAATATTCCTTAAACGAATAAATTTGTTCTCGCTTATTCTTTTAACGAATAAATAATTGTTCAGCGAATAGATAGGGCAAATTTTTTTTTTAATTGTAGGAAATTTTGAGTGTATTTAAATATGTAAAAATCAAGTCTATTTTGTTATAAATATGTAAAAATTAAGTATGTTTGGTTTCAATTAAATAAAGTTTTTTTAAAAACTTTATTTAATTGAAAAAAACTATTTCATTTTACTGTTGCATTTGGGAAAATGGAATACGCAAATTGATGGGTAAATAAATGAACAATTAATTAAACAAAAGTATTTTGTGTAGATTGTAAGGTAACGAGAAGGAAAATGAGGTAATTAAGCACTAATTTATCTAATACAGACCGTTTAAGAACTTTCGAAAAAAAAAATTGATATTTTTCAAATCATCTACCACCCTACTATAACATTATAAAATTTGAGTTGCAAAATTGCAGTTGTTTGGTGACCAAAGATAATTTATTGACAACACCTATCCTGTCTCATTTTGCCCCGCTATGTGGGGCAGATTTTTTTTATTAAGTAGTTCAAATGAATAATGATAGGCAAAACGAAAACTTAAGAGGTTTAGCAAGATAAACACAAAAGCTCAGATTGAGATGATTTTGTTTCAAACATAATACATACGCCAAAAAGCGAGTTGCGAAAAAAGAAAAACCCTACTCCGAAGAGCAAGTTACGCTTACTTGCTCTTTGGAGTATGGTTTTTCTTTTTTCGTTGCGCGCAAGTTTTTTCGAAGCATATTTTACATTTGAACAGATTTTTACCTTAAACGATAACAAGTTTATACGAAGAATTTATAGAGATTTATTGGTCAGATTAGATAATTAATTCATAAAAGCCCCCATTTACATTTGAGTATTAACTTATTTCATTTAAAGAATTGGTAAACTATCTTTCTTGCGTCGACGATGTTACAAAGCAAGGTATCAATCTAAAAAAAGAAAAATGTTTCCATTTAGTCAAGGGAGAACAACTTTCCCAAGTTATTGAGAAGCATTAAAATAAGAGCATACTACTCAATGAAATCAATTGAATAAATTTTTGACAAAACAAAAAATAGCGTTTGAGTAACGTGATTAATTGAAAATTTATTAATGTTTCAATCTTTTATGGGGTATGTACAAATAGTCAGTAATTTATTAAATATCTTGTGGGGGATTGAAAAATTATTCTAAATTCTCGGTTTTCAGCGTTTTTAGATTTAAATAATGGTATAAACCCCTGTAAAAAAATTTTAAAAAGTTTAAAATGGACCTAAGTCTATAATTATACAAGCAGAGTAATGATAAATGAATGCATTGATTTTAGAATCCATCCTTAGTAGGATATTACATAAAATATTGTTTCTTCGAAATTTAAAGTGCGGAAAAGTGAAATCATTGTCATTTTAAATAAGTAGCTTTAGTCTTAAATATAAATTCAAAATTTCAGCTCTTTAAGTCAACTCTAAGCTAAAGAAGGTGTTTTTAGGCAATTCCTGCATAGTAAAATTTTTAATTTTACAAATTAAAAAATTCTGTTATAACATTTTCTAATTGCAAAGGTTTTAATTTGTGATTTACAAAAAACAATTAAATTGTCTTTAACCATGATAAGTTTTGTTTTCATTAAATAAGTTTTTGTCTCTGTTGTTGCATTTTTTTTAATTACTTGTTTAGAATGGAACAGATGGTTAAAATAAAAAAACACGAATTACTGTACGTTTTAATTTCAAACAATGGCTGAAGAAAAAAATACCAGGATAAAATAGAAATTAGGGATCATGAAAATGAAAATACAGACAAAAGATAAACTAAGGAAGGGAACTAAGAAATTTGGAGAAAAAGAGAAAAGTAGAACAACTAGAAGACAGTTTGTTTTTGTATACAGACAGCAACAGCCTGCCAGACTCTGATAACACTTTTATGTTTCCTACATAGATTAGGAAGATATCAAGAAAAGAACAAGTGTAATGGCACCAGGCCATTGTCATTCAAAGTATTTTTAAATACTATGATCTTTTAGATCAGATCATTGGGGAGTATACTGACACCTCAGCCAAGAATACAAGCAAGAATTAAGGAGCCATAAGAATGTTGTTGATCATGCTTTGGGAAGACCTGTTCTCTTGATAATTTTCAGTAACCACATATACAAAAGGTATGTATCTCATATTACGAAATTTGTTCTTGGCTCGCAAAAAGTCCAAGCAAACGCATCTTTGTTTCATTAAAGCAGTTTTTACAAGTTAAATGATATATCAGAACTTATGTAACAAAAATATGTATTTTATTCAAAATGGCTATGTAATACTTGGGTCTCAGTGAGACTCGATTAGTGTTAAAACTTGTTTTAAGATTAATACATATTAATAAACCATTTTATAGTATTATACAAATGTGTACAAGTAATTTATATTTTAATTGTAGTTAAAATATAAAGTTTATGATTATTTACTGGAATTTTATACAAGAAAACTTTTTGTTAACTAATCCTAATACTATGGATGCAGTTCTAAATGGCAGGAATTTAACTGCATATAATAACTTTTCTACTTTTATGAAGCATCTTCAACAAAAGTGGTAAATAAGTAAAAATTCCAAAATTTGTTTCGAAGAAAAAAACAAATAATTGTTTTTATCCCAATAATTGCTTTTATCCCAACTGTAGTATTTTGAGTTTTGATACTTCCAGTAGTAAAATAAATAAAAAAACATCGGCTTCGTTAGTTATCTAAGAATTTATATCAACAAATTTGTTTGGGCGCAATTAAAGCAGGCTGTAAATTGAATCCTCCTTACAGTGCTGTTTGAGATGCAAAAAAACAAAGTATGCCAAACAATTGAGACAGTATAACTATGACTGATTACTGAGTTTCACGTAAATCAATTTACAAGTAGTTACCGAACGGTAATAGGAACTAGCAACCTTCAACAAGAAAGGAGTGTATTTCTAACGTGTATTGTTCTTCTAAAATTAATTGAGTTTGATGGGTCTTAAAAGAATATTGTTTGACTTAATCCAAAACCATCTTCCTCTTAATGTACTGTGTTACACAATATACAGTTTAGTTTTAAGAAAAAAACAGTTGAAGTTATGAAGGAAGAAAAAAGTACGACATTCTAGATGTGAATAATTTTTAATTTTGACTATTTATCAGTTAATATTAGCAGGTACGTTATTGAGTGACAACAAAATTTGCAGTCTACTAATTTAATTAATAATATCCCGGTTAGTCATATAATTAAACTGACGATGCATTACGCCTCAGAAAAAGGATAAGGTGGCAGAAAACTTGTAAGCAGAAAAACCATAAGGTGGCAGAAAAATTAATTTAAAAAAATATATATGTATATTTCTTTGTACTTTCGTAATACAAATATATATTGGTAGTATTAGGGTATTAAGATAATTCTATTGAATTAAGGGTTAAGTAAGGCTTTCAGAGTGCATAATGATAAAAAACGTAAAATTTCGCGACATTTTTGCTTACATTTCAAAATGATGTTAATAGTCATAAAAAAATGTTTTCTCTAAAACTATTAATGTTTGCGGACCCTTTATATCTAATTAAAGGAAAATTTTATAAAATCATATAAAAATATATTTTTATTTGTATATATAAAGCTATAACTAAAAATATGTAAAACTTTAGTATTTTTTTTCAACTTTACTTTTTAAAATATATAAAAAAATATATAAAAAAGTTCCACATGATCCCACAGTGTTTCCAACTTTATTTTGCTCTTTACCCTCACCAAAATAAAAAAATGCACAATATTGCATGATTTTGTTTAATTTGCATTCTGAAACTCTGTTTTTTTTCGTATGTATGTAACATCCTTTAAAAACTATTGTTATACAAATATCCAATAGAGTAATGTAACAAAACAGTTTAAAGTTTTAACTTAAATTTTATTATTTTTCAACAATGAATTGAAATTGAAATAAGTTGAAATTGAAAGTTGAAAAAGAATTTAAATTTGTTAAAAAAATATTTTTTATGCGTAGTTTTAACGCATACAATGCGCGTTACGTTTGACTACACGCGTAATAGTTTAAGATAAATTTTTTTAAGTTTTTTACCCGTGTAGTTTCAAACAGATTGCGTGCATAAACGTGTATGAAAAATATTTTTTTATACAAATTTGAATTCTTTAACCCAAAACTATTATTTCAATATATAACATGTTTTTTTTTCAATATTAGTCAAAATTTTGTTGAGTTTTTTAATTATTCTGAGGCACATTTTAATTATTCTGAGGCATAGATTTTAACTATGCAAACATCAAGTGGAACGATGAAAACTTTGGTGAAATTATAAATGAGAGTGACACAACAGCAAATATGTTTATTGAGTCCTGCACCAAAATGTTATCCGTCCTAGTTTTTAAGTATAGTTTTGGTATAGATACTAACATTTTAGACCTCATTCTAACTGATAATAGTAACAGAGTTTATATTCTTGAGCATTTTCCACCGTTAGGTGGCATCGATCATGGTCATCTTATTTTGAAATTTAGATTTGGATATGAAAATAGCTCTAATTTATTAATATCACAACAAATAATAAGGAAGAAAAAATTTTTATAGAAAAAGTTAAACTATAGCTTTATATATAACGCTTTATATATAAAGCGTTAGATTTGTATTTTAATGACATAAACTGGGTACAAGTATTTGAAGGACTTGGTATTAATAAATGTTACAAAAAATGGCTTAGAAAATATGTAATAGGATGTGAAAAATATATTCTCAACAAATTTAGATAAAAACTCTTTTCAACACATAAACAACTCACTGTGGATGACAAGTGAACTTAAAAGTATGTGTAAAGAAAAACAAAAAAGTTGGTTTCGAAACAGAAATTCAAGTTTTAAAAGTCTTTTAGAAGTCAATAAGTATAAAAAATTAAATAAAGCTATAAAAAAAACTTGTCAAAAAAAGTATTCGCAATTTTGAAAGAAACTTGGCACTTAATTCACAAAACAATCCTAAAAGCGTTTATGCAATATAAATAACAAAACAAGATTTAAAGACTCTATCAAGGCAATAAAGCTACATAATGATATTATAACTACTGATAATCAAGAGATAGTAAACACTCTTAATGAACTTTTTTTTCTCTTAATGAATCTGTTTTTATACAAGATGATTCATCGGAAGTAGTTTTAGGCAACAATCTTTTAAATAAAAGTCCTGATCTATATTTTACTATTTCTATTATTTAGAAACATTTGAGTAATTTAGAAATGAACGAATCAGTAGATCCAGATAATGTTCACCCAAAAGTTTTAAGGGAATGTTCAGAAGCTTTGTCGAGTTGTTTAGCATTAATATTTCATAAATCGTTTAGTACAGGAACTATTTCAAAGTTATGGTCATGTGAAAACATTCTTTCGATATTCAAAAAGGGTAATAAACAAGATCCAACAAATTATAGACCGGTTTCATTATCAATTGTTAATTTTACCGATTGTTGGTAAAATTATGGAGCAAATCATTAGATTGTATGATGGTGTTTCTCATTGAAAATAATTTAATTCTAAAGAGCAACATGGTTTTGTTAATAACAAAAGTTGTATAACAAACCTGTTGGAAACATTAGATTTAATCACACAAGCGTATGATTTACATTTTAGTTGATATTTTGTTTTTGGATTTCAAAAAAAGCATTTAATTTAGTATCTCACAGGAAATTACTGGAAAAATTATTTAGACTGGGATTTGGTCATTTTTTTTTTAATTGGTGTAAATCATTTTTGTCAGATTGAACTCAGAGGGTGGTGATAGGAGAATATACCGCAAGGTTCAGTACTCGGATCTCTTTTATTTGTAATTTTCATTAATGACTCATGTTAAGGGATTATTAAAGTCACTAAATTATATGCAGACAATACCTAAGTTATTTCAATCAATCATTGTTATGATGATAATAAATTATTACAAGAGGACATTAAGATGTTAGTAAAATGGTCTGAAGATTGGTTAATTAAATTTAATGAATCTAAATGTAAAGTCATGTATATTGGTAAAAAGAATCCTAGATATGAATATAAATTGAACAACTCTGTTTTAACAGAAACAACAATAGAAATCTTGGGATTTTCATTTCAAATAATCTAGAGTGGAAATATCATACTAATTCAGCTGTTGGCTAAGCAAACAGAAAATTAGGCTTGATCAAAAACATGAATATTTTGATGAATTTTCATTAAAGTTACTATACAAATCTTTAGTACGGTTCATTTGGAATATGGAGCAACAGTTTGGAGTCCATTTTGGAGAAGGACATTGACAATCTTGAAATCGTGCAACACAGGGCTACTAGAATCAAATCTTTAAGGGGGAAATCGTATGAAGAAAGATTAAAGGTACTTGAATTGCCAACTTTGCATGATAGAAAAAGAAGAGGTGATCTGATTCAAATGTATAAGATCTCAAAAGGAAACGATGTTGTTAATTTTCACCACCCTCCATTAAATTTTCACCACCCTCCATTAAATTTTCACCACCCTCCATTAAATTTTGAGCTGGAACGATCAAGTAGAAGTAACAATTGTAGAATACGCAGACAATTTACCAATTCGAGAATTCGTCACCATTTCTTCACAAATTTTAAGTCATGCCAATAATATTGATATCCGTCTGGATGATTAAGATCAAATTTCTTCTCATAAGACCAAACAGAGTTACAAACGATTGGAATTCTCTTCCTCAATGGATTATAGATAAAGATAACTTAAAACTTTTTTAAAAACAGCATCAATAAATATTTTGGTTTCTGAAAACTATTTTTTGTAATCGGCTGTCATAGTCTTAATTCAACGTAATTAAGACTCAACACACCTCAAGCGTGAACAGCATCTTTTCTAATCTATTCTATTCTAGTGCAATGGTGGATTCCCACTGTTTTGTCTGATCTAAAAAATCGAGTTACTTCTCAATCTTACTCAGAGAAACGTATTTCCTGGCGATGGTTTAAAGTATGGTTTATCAACATTACATGCTTGGATACGTTGAATAGAATGTCTCTTGCGCGTATCATACAAACTAAGTATTAGAAAACATTAGGCTAGATACAAATCTATGTATCTAATGTAGAGGACAAGGTTTTTATTAAATTGTTTATAAAGAAAAAAATTTAAGAACAAATAAAAGAAAAACTTGCCCTTGTTATTGATGTCCCTAAGTCGGGTGGTTCAGGTACATCGAATGATAGAAGTATTAGAAGTAGCATTTTGAAAATGCCCAAATAATATCTAACATTATTGATTTGAACAATGTCAAATTAAAATGATTTATATTATCTTACATACATTATCTTTAGGTTTGCAAATTGATCCCGACGTTTTCCAAGTGTATTCGATAAATGTTCCAGAAAGATATTTCTAAAAAAGCTTCTTTGTTCCTCAGATCTTCTCATCAGTTTTTTAGGAAAAAAAGTTCAATAGTAAAAAAAAAAAATTCTATCCAGATGTGATACAACTTTTAAAAACACCTTTTTTTCCTGTTACTGTAGCATCGTAATCAAAACTCTATTGAATATTTTAGAAAATTGGTGAAAAATCTAAAAAATTAATTTTAAACCAAAATTATATATTATTATATACAAAAAAAGGTTTAAGCTTTAGGTTCTTTTTTTATATGGATTATCTAGTTTTAAGAAATATAAAATAGAGATCTGGAACTGTATAACAACACCTAAAATTGGTAATTGATTATATGTGTGATTTTTTAAATGCATAAAATAACTTTCAATCAGACTGCCACATTATTATTAGTCTAGTTTATAACTTTGGTATTTTAATAAAGTCACCTAAGCTAGTAACTATGCAAATAGAACGGTTGCTAGGCATTCTGCGGCCGTGGCGCAGTGGTTAGAGCGCTTGCTTTAGAAGCAGGAAATGCAGGTTCGAAACGAACTTTGGACATATATTCGCGTCACGGTAAAGAGGTAGGCGTGAACTTCCTAGTTAAATGCACTTCCGCGGTGGTTTGTGATAAGACTGTTAGATCTTCCTGGGGCACCTAAATAGCAAAAATGAAAAAAATAAAAAATCAGGTAATTATGAAAGTAATCCGGATAAGTAATTTTAAAGTTATTACTTTTGACAAGTTAATATTGATTTCGATTATTAAAAATGTGGTTTCTCAGCAATATAGGTATCCATAGCAACCTAAGATTAAAACTAATATCGACATTGAAACCCCTATCCTCAAATTGAATTCTGGCCCATTTCGCTAAAACCGCAATCCTGAAGTGAATTCTGGCACACTGTGCTGCGAACACGCATGTTCACTTCTCACTGTAATTCAACCGGCACAACTTTTTTTTTTTAATATTTTGCCGTTTAAAAATATTACAATAAAAAAAAAGGGCAATAAGATTGTTATTAATTCGAAGATTATATTTGTTTTTAGGTTTCATACAATAAAGATTTTGTAATACGTTTGGCAACAAGTTTTCTCTACGTTTAAACACAAAACATAAAATATTTAACACGTTTTGTTGATATACATTTAAAATATTCATTTCTTTAAAAAGTTGTTTCGTACGAAAAAACCGATTTTTAAAATTTATTGCGCGGGCTGCGTGTTTCTGATAAAGGTAAAGAGATTTTAGCTTTGTTCTATGAGTTTTTCCCCATATAATATTTGCGTAGTTTATATGACAATGTATAAATGAATAATATAATTGTGATAACTGGTGTTTACATAATATATTTCTTGCTTTATAGAGAATTCGAATGCATTTAGAAATTTTATTAGAGGTATTATCAATATGGTTTTTCCAAGATAGATTTTCATCAATATATTCTTATTAAAAAAATCGGTTGTTAAAATGTTATCAATTAATGATGATGAATAACTTGTGATTTTAGTGGGGCGATTAATTAAAGGTATTATTCCAGTTTCAAATAAACCATTAAAAAACTTTCTCGAACTTTAATTTTCATAATAATCAAAGGAGTTTATGTTGAAATCCGCGATCAAGTAATTTTTTTTCTTTTCAAGATCAGTTTGCTTTATTATGTTTTTTAGTAAAAATTTGCCAAAGTTTTCAATTCTTCCAGTTGGTGGCCTGTAACAACAGCTTATTAGTATATTTTTAACTACTGAATACTTTAACTACTTTTAAATACTTTAACTACTAATACTTTAACTACTAAATATTTTTAACAATTTTATTTTTAAATCGTGTAAAAATTCAATTTTGATTATTTCCAAATATTCATTTCTATGCAGAAACTAGATCCAATATTTTGATGAATTTAATTAGGAAACTTAATTAAACTTCTTGGGTTTTATTTGTTGAACAAAGATAACGCGTAAGAATACTGCGGTTTCAACTAATTAAAATTCGATCCAAAAGAACCAGGTAGAATATTTTTGGTAGGTTCAAGATAGAGTTAACTTAGATTATCGCAGTTTTATGCAAATCGTTCTCATAAACAAGGATGATTGCAAAACTATATATTCATTTGACACGATAAAATACTAAATAAAATTTTGGATGAAAAAATGCTGTAATGTCAAAAGTTACCTAATTAATTTATTCTTTAGTAATTTTATTTTAAGAATTAATTTTTAAAATAAAGGTAAATTTGATGTTCTTTGGGTTTGTTCCATTTTAAAAATACTTCTTTCTTGTCCTCGCTCTAAGCGTTGCATTCCTACTAACAAAAAGAAAAAATTAGTTTTATGGTAAAAACTCAGCAATTTCCATTAAAAAAATAATTTTTATTTTATTAGCTAACTTTTTATAACGTTTAACTTGCTTTACAAACATGATATGGTTTTAATTACAAAAAATAGTTAACAAATTAAATTTATTGAGTTATAAGTTAAGAAATTTACTTAATTATGCCCATAGTAATAAATCTTTTTATTGATATATTTATCTAAGAACTAAATTTTAAATAGTTGTTTTTAATTTTAGGTTTGTATAAGTACTAAACCAGGCCCGTAGCAACGAGGAAGGAGGTTTGGGGGAAGGGTGGGGGCAGCAGGGGCATTACCCCCTCTCCACCAACAATTTTTCAGATAAATAATTTTGAAGTTAGTTTTTAGAAAAAAAAAGCAAACGATTACAAATTAAGATATAAAAGAAAAAAAAAGAATAGAAAAAACCTAATTTGTTATACGTATTTTCAGCATAAGTTCTTATGATAAAAAATTTTGAACTACAACTATTTGACACATTGCACTGCATCCCATCCCCCCACCCCCACTAATGCGGATTAAGACTTTTTGGGTCCGGGGGCTATTTTTTTGGAGAAAAATGACTTAAAAAAAAAAATTCCTTAAAAGTATTTCGGGTCCCTTAATCCAGTACTGCCCTCCCCCACCCCCCAATATAATTTTTGTTCCTACGGGCCTGTTAACTACTTAAAAACCAAAGTAGTAAATCTGATAATGTTGTTAGTTTAAATTGAGTGTATAAAATTTTAAATTAATTTATTGTTTTTAAACTTTAAAGCTTGATTTCTCAATTGTAATTTTTTGTCTGACTGCGAACAGCAAATCATTCATATCATTTTAACCAGATTTGCAATTAACTTCAAATTTTCAGGGTTATTTCTTTATAGATAAAACTGAAATACCTTACTAGAACTAACCTTAAACTTGTTTCCATTATTCATTTATATTTTACCAAAGGTTTTGCATCGAAAATATCCTTTAAAATTAAAAGTGCTGCCATTTTAAAAAATTATTATTATTTTAAGTTTTTCTAGCAAGGTTTTGTTTATAACACTATAATCCATCAGTGCGGTAAGTTTTAGCTTGTAATGTCATAAAAAAGCAGGGAAAATGTAGTTTTCTTTTTTATTAATCTTTCTGCATTTAATGCTGAATTAGCATTAAAAAGGTAAATAAATTTTTATTTCAGCATTTTAAATTAAATTAAACATTATTTAGCCTTGCTACTAATTTTGATATGTAGAAAAAGATAGAAATCAAAAAATATTTTTTTTACCATATAACCACCTTAATCCAAGAAGCATTTAATTTTGAAAAATATTTTTTATACGGTACATCATATATATTTATTTTTGTCCGTATTTCAAAAAAAAAAATTCAAGTTTTTAGAAAACCGGAGTTTTTTTCTTCTTTTATAGATTAATTTAGTTTACCGGTAATAAAGAGTTGTAAACCAAAAGTTTTCTTTATTGAACACTAAAGCATGTTATTTTTTATAGCAATAAATAAGGAGAATATTCAGAGTTGTTTCTGTATACAGTTTACAGACGTAAAAATGATTTGAAGTATCTTACCACATAGGTAGCCAGAATATTTTTTTACTTATAAAAAGTCAATTTGTATCTAATAAAAAACTGCCTACCTCTGGATTAAAATTATTTATTTCTTTGCGGAATGAAATAAACAAGAAAAAACTATGATGCAAAAACTTTTTTTTGGTTTTTAATTAAATTGAAAAATATATAAGTATAATGTAGTTTTTTTTTTTTTCAAAAGCAACCCTAAAATTTATCGAAAAAAAAAGGTGTTTTTAACCACGAAATTCTCCCTCCTTAAAACCCAAATTTGAAAAAATTTTAAATAATTTTTTATAATTAGAAACTACTAACCTTAAGAATCGTCCGTAAAGTACGTACGCTCGGAGGGGATGAGTCGGGTCTACAAATACCGTTTGAGATAGGGGGCAGCGGGTCAATTATAAAAGTAGAGCCACTAAATTAAAAAAAATATATATCGTGTAGGTAGGTTAAAAGCGTAGATACTTTTAGGGAGGTGGAGGGTACTCAAAAAAGCGTAAGGCAAAATGCGGAGGAGGTGGGGAGGTCGTAATAACAGCGTACGTACTTTATGGACAACCCCTAATTCGGCAAAAAAAAGTTTTACTTACATTTCTTGAAGATTTTTCCCGATTTTAAGTAAAATCGTATTTCCGCTTAGTGAAGCATAGTGCCTCGTTTCGCCATCAAATTTTTGAATAAAATAGTATTTTTATACGAGGATGTAAACAATACATAAGGGGTTTGCGAGAATTCATAAAGTTATATTAACCGTTTAAATAAAGAAAACAATCGAAAACATCATATTATGCTAAAGATTATCTTTCAAAGACAAGATTAACAGAAAAATTTAAAGAACATTATAAAACTATAAATAAAGTTTATATAATTACATGTTAGCTAATACACTTTTCAAAGTTGAATAGAGTAATAACTATTTAGTTTTGAAAAACAGCGTACTTACTCATATTACAATAAAATGCATAAAAAATTCGTCATTTAAATAAAAAAAAAACTCGTAACTAAAAATATTTAAACTCAAGAATCATATAGAACAATCTGGCTTTTCCAAAAAATATCTTACAAACATTTTACAAATCAAGTTATTTAATATGGAAAAGAGAAAAAAAAGAGTGAAGAATAACATCATTGATTTTGTAATAAAATTTGTTTTCAGAAAAATGTTTTATGGTATCAGTCCCTAAATCCAAGCTCATTTTTTAAATAACCTTGAAGAAAATTTTGGTATTTTATTCTCATCTATTTTAGATTTCAATTTTTTATTTAGATTTCAGAATATATTATAAAAAAAAAAATATTTTTTTTTTAGTTTTAAAGAATTCTATTTCATTTAAAAAAAAAAAAAAACTCATCTATTATTTTATAAAAATAAAACAAATAAAAAACAGTTCAATAAATTCATTACAATAAAATAAAATACAAGACTCGATATATGAAAGACTTATCCAGATATTAGGATCCAATGAAATCACTCTGGGATTTTACCTAAGTGCATAATAAATATAAAACAGCAATGTTAATATAAACGAGACATTGCAAATCGATATGTTCAAAAATGTTAACTTTTACGCATCAAAAAGCAAAATTTTAATCACAGTAATATTCCTAGCACGGTTAGTGTGGGCAATAGGTATTGGACATCGACGCCCATCAAGTCTACGTGTCAATTTAAATAAAAAGGGCAACCAAACCTTATTCGCTTTGTCAGACAGTTTTTTTATGTTAGAGTGAATGATAGCTAATTGTACCGCTAAAAAAATTTTCAAGTATACAAGAAAGGCGTTAATGTCCTACAAATGTTTCGGGACCTAAATTAGTATAGAAGTTAAATAACTCTTGCACTAAAATAATAAATATTTATTTACAACTTTTTTAGTTAATAATTTACCTATTAGAAAACATTAGTCATTGTGACTTAAAGTCCATTAAGATAACTTAACTTTGAATTAGTCGAATTTAGTAGAAATTAATATCAATAAGAACTCAAACCGTGTTTCTCGACATCAGTGGAAGCGTAGTTGTTTCTAAAGACTGCTGATATCTCTGCTACTGTTCGGCCTTTGGTTTCAGGAACAAAATAATATGTAAACAAGAAAAATAAAATGAGCAGTATTTCGAAGGGAATAAAAGTGTAAGGATGGATTTTTTCCTAAAAACATATTTAAAAACATTTTTTTTTTTGAGGCATATTATTTAAATATATGTTTATTAAACATTAAAATATTTTCACGCAAAAAAGTTATTAAAAAAAATCACTTTATACCGTAGCATGGTTTTAAAGTTGTAAGGGTTGTATAAATGTGTTTTGACGTTTATTTACAGTCCTGTTGTGTAGCGTTAAAAATCGTATCGTCAAACCATAATTACGAACTTTCATGTTATAATGCATTTTTTTAAACATAATTTACAATGTTTTTAATAATCAATTATACTTTTTTTCTTATATCATTGATTGCGTCGTATAATTTGTTTTTTAATATCTGATTTTTCGTTACGACAGTCACAACAACAACAACAATAACAACAAAAACATAAAAATGGTTGTAAATCTTCAAGTAAAAACTATGAAAATCAGCATATAATAATATCAATATGTGCTAAATACACACACCAAATGATTTTTTATTTTGACCAATCCATTCGCTGCATTAAGTCTGACAAAGTCGTTTTGGTCAGAAGTGGTAAAAAGTAAATGTAACTTTTTTAGTTTAAGTAGTATTTACGCAGCATCAAAGTTTACACTTAATGCTGTAACTTTTGAATACTAAATTGAATGAGAGCTTTTCACATTTCTGGAAATTTTCAAGTCAGTTCCATTTTCGGTTTTATATATAAATATATAAATATATATATATATATATATATATATATATATATATATATATATATATATATATATATATATATATATACATATATATAAAATAAAAATTTCACACTAACAAAGTAGTGACTCTATATTTATACAACCCACTGTGTGTGTGTGTGTGTGTGTGCGTGCGTGCGAGTGTATAAATATATATATATATATATACACATATTTTGTTAGTGTGAAATTTTTATTTTTTTCACAATTATCTTTGAAACCAACTAATTAATACGATTTAAAGCGTACTAAATGTCTTAATTGATTCTCTATCGAATGGTATATAATTGGAACCCATTAGGTTAACCAGTCTTGAGTAATTATCAATTTAATTAGAATATACCTGTATTTCTAATGTAGCAAAAATATAGAGTCAACTAAAGTTTAACGACTTAGTTGAAATATCTCAACAAAATGATATCAGAGCGATCCAAAATTTGGTAGTTGATTTCTTTCGAACTATATAAATGTTCTTGCGAAAAAAATAAAAAACAACCATTTTTATATCTTGAGTTATTCGCATTGGTAATGTATTGGGTAAAGTAAAAAGACAAAAATGGCAGAAAAGCTGTTTCAGACAAGGTACAATGGCAAATTGTAGGTTTGCTAAAAGATAAATAAAAAAGCCAATGAGAAATAGCTCAAATGTGCATTGTTTCGCTTAAATACGTATAAACAACATTGAAAAACCACAAGCTACATAATGATGTCAAAGATTTACCAAGGCTTGGTAGGCCTTTAAAGATAACTTCAAGAAATCAAAGTTATCTCTATCGAAAAGTTAGATAAGACCCTAAAATTTCTTACCGCAAACTTGCTAAAGGGTTCACAAATACGCCTGGTAACGTTAGTGTTAGTAGATGGACTGCGCAAAGATGCCTAAATAAGAAAGGCTTAGATTGCTATGTCGCTGCTCAAAAACTACTTTTGCATGTCTCAGATCGCCTAAAAAGATTAAAGTGGTGTAGAAAAAGGCTTCACTGGTCTGTAGAAGACTGGGCCAAAGTCATTTTCAGCGACAAATCCAATTTTGAGCTGATAAATCGCAAGTTAAGATTAATCATCAAGAGGCTGGCTGGTGAAAAGTTCAAAGAGCGTTTTTGTGTACCAAGGATACAAGGCGGAGGAGGATCAGTTGGAATACAGGGATGCTTCTCACATAAAGGAACAGGGTCATGGCAGAATTAACCAGTACAACTTCAAAGAGACCCTCAAAAGTAAACTTTTACTAACAGCCAGAGCTTTTTACGGAAGACGACAACAATGGATTTTTCAGCACAATGGCGCTACGACTCATACTGCAATCTCGGTTAAAGAGTGGCTTGATTGGAAAAACATTACGGTCATGCCTTGGCCAGTTCATTCTCCAGATCTCAATCCCATCAAGAACATTTGGTCTTGGATAGACAAGAGATAGGTCAAAGAGAGCATAGCCAGAGTGTTGCGCAATTACAGCAGGAATTAGAAAAGCTTTGGAAAGAATTTCCAAGAGAATTATGCATCCGATTAGTTGAATCTATGCCTAGACGTGTTTGTGCATGAGTGAAAGTTTGTG
>NC_088931.1:14290000-14447500 GCF_038396675.1 Hydra vulgaris
TTTGATTGACATTGAAAAATCCTAAAGAGTAGAGTAAACTGGGGTAAGAGTAAACAAAACAAAAAAGTGAATGGTTTAGCAACTTTGTTTCTTTTATTGAAAGCTAAAACAAAAAATCTTTAAAAATGTGAGGCTCTGTATTGTAGAGAATTTTGTGCTCTATCTAAAGGTGTAAAAATTGTTTAAAAAAATTTATTTTAGCCTTAGCAAACTTTAAAATTCTTACCCGAGTAAAAAAAATGTTGTTTTTTTTTCGAAAAAAAATCAACTTCAAAACTCATAAAACTAAAAAATACGATGTGATATTTGAAAGATACAATATTTTAAAGACATACAATGCGATATTTGAAAGTGCATTCAGTAAAAGCAAGGTTTAATTAAAACCAAAATGTCTTAGGTTTTGAATACAGCTTTGTCCATATAGTGCGGCATTGGTAAGAAAAGAGGTGAGAGTTTTCTCATTAAATGCTTTTGCTCGTTGCAAAAGCATTTAATGAGAAAACACAACCTGAAATCATAAAACGCTTAACTTGTTTATGATTCCAGGCAAATAAAAAATGATGAAAAAGATCACATAAATTGAATATTTTGGATGAAAAGGTTGCATCAATTAAAAAAATATAGTTGAAAGTAGAATATTTTTAAAGCCTTGTTTTGCAGGTTAGATTAATTAAAAAATTTGAGTTGCATAGTATATATTAAGTAGAACTTCATAATTGACATAATGCTAACATCTCATTTAATATACACAGTTTTACTGCTTAGCCTTAAATATCAAGATGTTTCAAAGAAAACGTCTGAAGTTTAGGTGTTTAAAAATTGAGATTAGAAAAATTAAAAATAAAAACTGAAATTATAAAAAATTAAAAATTGAGTTTATTTGAAATTGATCAACTTTCCTGGTATTATATTTTATATTTATGTTGTTTTTAATAACAGGAGAAAAAAACTTTAAACATAAAAAATGAGACTTTTTTTCAAGCTTTATAAATTATAAAAAAATAAAATAAAATATAAGTTTAAAATAAAAAGAAGAAAACAAAAAGTTGTTTTGTTCAAACAAGAAAAAACCTTTTCTCTAATGAATTTTTTAATTATTGATTCCAAATATTTGTTTGAGTTTAATATTTTTAGCGTCATAATTATTATTGTAAACCTTTTAAATCTAAAGTTTTCAATAAGAAAATTCTCTATAACAGCAAAGTTTTATATCTTTTTATGTACATAATTTTTGAACCATAATTAATTATTGTTGTATAGGGCTGACATATTGTCTGACAGCAAAATGATTAGAAAATTATGATATAAATGTAATTTATACTAAATATATGTATGTGTATATATGTATGTTTGTATGTATATATATACATATATATATATATATATATATATATATATATATATATATATATATATATATATATATATATATATATATATATATATATTTAACATCTTCGCTTCCAACAAGGCTGCGAGCAACCACTAATTAAAAATGGAAGTTACTGGAAGAGAAAAGATGAAGATGAGATAATGATTGACAAACACCTTAAAGGATTGCAAATTATATGAATCAGAAAAGCAAGATGAAGGAAGCGAATTCCAAAGAACCGATGTTCGAGGAAAAAAACTAAACAAATAAGAGTTTTTGGAGCATTTAGAAACAGTCACAGAAAAAAGGATGGGACTTATATGAATGACAAGTAACACAAGAATGAATTTTAGTAGATGGCACAAGAGACGCTAGTTCTTTAGAGCAGTGCCCATTATAGTACCTGTAGAAAAAGGAAAGAGAAGCAACATTAATAGGATGTGATAATGGTTTGGAGGTTGGCTGCAAGAGCAGGTCCAACTATGTTTACAATGCGTTTTTTTCTCCTTATCTAAAAGAGAAAGGCATCATTAGAAGATCTGCCTCAGATATGGCAACAGTATTCCATACAAAGCCGGATTTGAGATTAATAGAGATAGAGAATAGATTCCAGAGTAAGGAAGTGTCGAGCTCGATAAAGAAATGCAACCTTAACATATGCCAATTTTGCAATCGATTTGATATATAGTTTCCAGAAAGATCAGAAGTAAGAGTTAATCCTAGAAAACGAAGGGTAGATGACTCATCGGGTACATTACCATTCAAAAATATAGGAAGATCTAAATTATTGTGATAACGATTGGCTGAAAAAAATTGAGTTTTATCTGAATTAAAGTTCACCAGCCACTGTGAGCCCCATGCTGTAACAGAAGTGAGTTCCTTTTCAAGCTCAAATACCCCCTACAACCAATCAGAGAGTGTTACCAGATACACTGTAAGAAGAAAGCTTATGGAGAAGACCAGTATGCCAAGCTTTATCAAAATTTTAGAAATGTCAAGAGTGATGGCCTTAACCACTCCAACTTTATCTAATCCACAATAAAACCTATCGGTTATTACTGTTAGCAAATCAACAGTAGAACGAGAAGATCAAAATCCATATTGATGATCAGAAAGTAAGTTATTAGATTCAAGATAAGAGATAAAGAGTTTCTTAATTAAAGATTCAAAAACCTTGCTTATGATAGAAAGAAGACTAATGGAAGGGTAGTTAGACGAATCAGATCCCTCTCCAGAATTTTTGAAAATAGGGATAACAGATGCCGCTTTCCAGCATGCTGGAAAACAAGACTCTGATAAGCACTTGTTGAATAGTTTTGAAAATATAAACGACAGCTCCAGAGAACACTTTTGCAAGACTATAACAGGTATGTTGTCCGGGCCACAAGCTGTAGAAGAGTCTAAGCAGGAAATCACTTTAGATACAGCAGCTGGAGTGATACAAATGTTAAGCAACGGATCAACCTGTTTGACAGCTATATCAGGTAGAACGCAACTAGTGAAATCAAGAGATGATATTGATGAAAAGTTCTTAGCAAACAATTCAGCTTTGTCTTTAGGTGAGGTAACAGAGTTTGAACCATACAAGAGAGGTGGAATTACAGATTTAATTATTATTGATACTATTAAAAATTCTCCAGAAGTCACAAGAGCCTAATTTTTGTGATGAAATACAAGATTTCATGATCTGAAATTAGTTACTTTGAAGACCAGGAATATTAGTGAATGATAGGTTTAGAGAACTAGGTGATGACAATGATTTTTTGTGTTTTAAGGTTTTTGGTACTTTAGTCATTATTAATTTGTTAAAGAACTTGACTCAAAGCAAAGATAGTACTCAGTACACTGTTTAATAGCCCAAGCAATTGCCTCATTACTATTAATAAACCCTAAGCCGTAACAAAGGGCTTCAAATGTGGATTTGGCAATGCACACCAAAAGTGCAAACAAGGACACCATCCATGCGCAACATGGCACTCTAAGTACTCTGATATTTTTTAGCTGTTGATGGAATCAGCCTCTCTGAGAGCTACCACAGAGTTCAGGAAACCTGCCTACCAGCCGGCCTCAGAACCATAAAACTGAGCTTTAGAGCTGTACCCTCATTAGGAGATACTAAAATGAGTTGCCTAGTCATAAAAACAGAGAAACAAGCGTAACCCATGCATTGAGGTTTGCTTGTTTCTCCCATAAACTGTTGTTTTAAATTGATTGTTGATAAACTACACTTTTTCAAGATGTAATTGAGAACTTGAAAGTTGTAATTAAGAAAAGTAAGATGTAGTTGAGAAATACAACATGTAATTTAGAAGCCGCAATATGTAATTAAAAAACACAACATGTAATTAAATTACAATATGTTGAAAAACAAAAGTTGTAGTTAAGAAACCGTAATATGTAAATGAGAATACATTATTTGTAATTGCGAATTTAATGTAAGCTTAAAGGTCATTATAAAAGATCTTCTTGGACATGCATTTTAATAAGTTAATAATATCAAATTTAGCATTTGCATGCACCAGCAATACAGTAATACAGTAATGGAATTGAAAGATCATTGTGTTATTTGTCAATACACTATGAATTGAAAGTCTGTTTTTAAATTGAATTCGTGCAAGCATTTACTTCACCAAATTTGTTTACAACCACTTCTGGAACAACCAGAACCAACTTATCCAATTTGTAGATATGAAATATTTGTAGAATATTTGTCCAATTTGTGGACATGAAATATCCAATTTGTGGACATAAAATAAATACAATTGAACAAGTTGAAAGAAAACATTGTTTTATCTTCATCAAATGATAGAAGAGTGTGCTGAAGAGAATGTGCTGTGCGAAACAAAGATTGGGTGACTCTGGCACAAACTTTAGGTATCAAAAATAAGACAGCATACAATTGGCTCCGCAGCGGAAATTTAAATTTTATTGGAAGAGGTGGTTTTAAACCAAAAAAGTTAACCAATGATCAAATCATGATCACACCAACATGGATTGAAAGTGACTGTCAGTTGACATTGTTGGCCATTAAAACAAGGATATTAAGACAATTTAATATTAGGGTCAGCACAACAACAGTTGCCAATTACATCAAAGGCAGACTATTTTCATTTAAAAAAGTGCACAAGGAGCTTACTACAATGAATAGTAATGAAAACAAACAAAAAAGAGCTGAATGTTACGAACATTAATTAACACATCACAAATAGTCATCAGATAGTTTGGTTGGATGAAACAAATTTTAATCTTTTTTGTAGAAAAACACAAGGATGTGCCAATCAGGGGAAAAGAGCAATAATGAAAATACCTTCTTGAAAAGGTACAAACATACATTTGATTGCAGCTATATCAACAACAAATGTCGTCATGATGGAAACTCCCAGAGGATCATTTAAAGCAGATTCTTGTAACGAGTGAATTTTGGCTTTGTTTAACCGGTGGGTTACATCCGGGAATCGTTTAGATGATTTGGTTGTCGTAACAGACAATTCTCTATGTCACACTCATTTGGAAAGGGTGTTTGAAAATTCAAAGGGTTAGTTGTTACTGTTAGGACCCTTCAGTCCAATGTTAAACCCAGTGGAAGCTATCTGGTCCAAAATAAAAAAAAAAATTTAATTCGCATTCCAACTGTATTCCGTGCTGGGATTATGGAACAACGAATGCATACTTAGAAAGAATGCATACTTAGAAAGAATTGTTACTGCGGCAAAAAATACAATAATGGAAGGTGATTGTACACACGCTGTACAACATACGACTACATATTACACAACAATTTTAAATATGGAAGATGTCCAAGTTGGTGCTTAACTGAATATTGCAATGATTTTTAATGACGTTGTTTAAATATAAATTTTAAATTTTTATGTAAATTATTTGTGTTTTATTTATTATTCAACTGATATCTCAATTAAATTTTTCACAAACAAAAATAAAAGAAAGTTTTAATTGACACCCAATAGGATTTTTCCAGTTACCGCCTAAACTTTAAATGCCTTTTTTATGAATTTTTATATTTTATTGATATTATATTATTATTCCCAGCCTTAAATTACAAAGTATACTAGGACTACAAAATTCAAAATACAAAGAACTTTGTATTCTTTATACTTTTCTCAATTACAACTTTTATCTTCTCAATTACATCTTACGATTTCATATTTACAACTTTCAGATTCTAAATTACACCTTACGTTTCTCAACTACAACTTTCATCTTCTAAATTACATCTTACATTTCTTAATTACATCTTTTATGTTCTAAATTACATCTTACATTTCTTAATTATAACTTTCAAGTTCTTAATTACATCTTGAAAAAGTGTAGACAGGAGAAAACTTAACAACTTAAAAATATACTTTTTCTTTATATTAATTGATTGCCTGCCCAAACCAAAACCTTTAGTCGATGTATGTAAACTCCCTGCATGTTTTTCCTATTTAAGTCAGTCGATGTATGTAAACTCCAGTGAGGTTATCTATAAGTAAATTAGGGTTAAGGTTAGGAGTTATTAGGGTAACTCATCAATAAAATAAAAATTGAAAAATATATATGAAAAACAGAATAAACAAACAAAAAAAAAATAATAAAACATTAATAAGTAAAAACTTCATAGTCATAATTGAAGAGTGTTTTTCTAAAAGAGAGCTAAACCCATTTTTTGAAAATTGAAATTTTTCAGAGACAACAGAGTTTTTCAACATTCAGATTCTAGGTTGAAAAAGCCACACATCTTTTGTCAACAGTTTCCTTGCTCTATAACTCTATTCTCTTTTTCTAGTAACTCAAAACTTAATAGTGGTTGCAGTCTTGCTGGGAGTAAACCAGAATATTAAAAAAAAATCTAACTATGATAAAATGAATAAAAAAATTGCTCATATTTTTTTACAATTACAAAGTTACATTTATTAAAAATGTACTTCGTTGAATAATTAGTTTTTTTTACATTACTAAAAATAATGATAATAGCTCCTTTTAAAAAAATGCTCTTTAATATATACCATTTTTTTTAAAAATATATAAATGTATAGGAAGACCACACGGGTCTGTCCACTTTTTAAAAAATTCAAGTTTTAGATATTTTATGATATTTTTATGTTATAAGGTTCTATGGTCATTACAAAAAATGGGCAACTTTGAAACAACAACTGTTGTCAACTGTTTACTGGGTAAAGAGCACAGTTGTCCAAGTTATTTATATCTAAACCAATGATAATAAAGTCACATGACTAACTTTTATTCTTAAAAAAAAATATGTTACATGAAATAAACAACATTACATTGCCCTAAACAATGTGTGATAAATCGACCCTCAGGTTGTACTTTATCCTTAACTTAAAAATAAATGATACTTATTAGAAAAAATATTTTCTAATAAATATCATATAGATATTTATAAGAAAATTAAAAATGAAACAATTTAAAAATCCAAGGGTGCATTTTTAGACTGGGGGTTAAAAACCCTATTAAAAATATTGATAATAGGAGGGATGAGGGACCTTGGCCCCCAACTTGCCAGATTTTTATTATAAAATATAAATCTAACATAAATTAAACAAATATATTTAAATTTTTGTTTACACCCCCTCCCACCACCTTCCCCAGAAAAAAATATACAATGCCATCCTTGCAAGATACGATGTTGTTGGAGTCTTATTTATACCAAATGATGACTTGATACCATAAAGCCCAAAATAAAAAAAAGGGGGTCTTACTTTTTATCAATTTTACCAGTAGGGAGTAAAAATATGAAGTACTTAAGGTTTTTACAAAATGTTGGATCAAACCTTATTTAAATAATTTTTGGCATGAAATGCTTTAAAATTTAAATTTATTGATTGGTTTAATAAATTTTCTATATCATAAAAATTTATATTATATTACTCATGACATTGTTATAATCTTAGCAAATAAAAAATGAATATAAAAATTGTTGTGTTTGTTGGGGGGAAAAAAACTAAAAAGAGTCTTATAGCAGTCCAAGATACTATTGAAAAACTGGTACAGACGTATATATACTCTGGATACATGAAAGAAATCGCAGCCTATCCTTCTTCAATATATGGAAATTACAAAAGTAATTTGTAAATGCTTGCAAAAAGAAAGAAACCACTGACCAGGTGGACACAGAAGATAGAAAAGGTTAGATTTAATTTAATTGCATCTGTTAAAATATAATTTTAAAGTATCTGCTAAAATATAAAGATAATAATAACAAAATATAAAAAATGTCAATTCTGTCATGAAAAGATCAAATGTTAATTCTGAATAATTATTATTTAGGTTGATTGGGTTTCCAAGAAGCTCAAGTCTGACATTATTACAATTGAAATTGATGAGAGCTTATATATATTTTCTCTTCAGAAAACATATTTAAGATCTGCTCTAAATGTATGTCAATAATAGGTAATATATACATAAGATTTTTGAATATTACATGATATTGGTACAGTCCAATTATCATCAACAATATATATTTAGGTAGTGGCTAAGAGCACAAATGCTGCAAGTCAACTGCCGTAAAAAACCTTACATCATTGGCAGTAGAACAAGGTATGCACAGTGCAGAGCAGGAGCTTCTTCAATAATCAAGGAAATAATGAATATAGAACAAGCAAATTCAGGTGATCTTTTTTATTTAGCCACTTGCAGAAAACCTCTGATAATAAGAGTTGGTCGCCCTGAAAACAAAGGAGACAGAGATAAAACCAAGCAAATCTCTTTTGAAACATTCAAAAAACTGATTTCTACTCTTAACAAGACTACAGAAAAGAGAGTTGATCAGTCAAAAGTGACTGATCAAAAGTTACTGTCAGATCTTGAATTAACTGTAAAAAATTATTACAGTGTTCAGTTCATGAATTTGAAGTTGGGGATAAATAGGTTGATAGAAAAATTTTTGTAAAAGTTTTTTCAGATTTTGTTATGAGCATTATAAGTTAGAGAGCGTTGAATCCTTATAATACCATTGTACGAGTTTCAATTGATGGAGGTGGAGGTTCATTGAAAATAATTGTTAACATCTTTGATGCAGATGAAATTGAAGTTAACAGTAATAATATAAAAAACAGAAGTGTATAAAAATGTTATACGAAGAAGGCTTATTCATTAAGTCTAACTTCTGGATCTTAATGAAGATCCAGAAGTTAGACTGATAAACAAAATTCCTCCATCATCATTACATATTTATAGGTTTTATTAATGTTCTTGGCAACCTAGTTTTTACTCAGCCAAACTTTAATCAGTGGCTGTCTGGAAAATGCATTCTCAGACATGGCTATCATGGAAGAGAGTTTGATGGAGTAAAGTGTAACAAGATATTGAATAATCTTTAAGATCTAGAGGTGGCATTCCTAAATGATTGTTGACAGCTAATACCTTTTACTACATGTTTCAAAGATTTAAAGTGTGTTGTGGATGACTGCTTCTGTTATATCTTTGTCCGATGTCAAGCATTCTATTGCTAGATTAAAAGACTCATTTAATTACCTAATAGAATTTTCAAAAGACTATAATTACACCTTATGCATAACATGGAAGGTCCACATCATGTTAGCCCATATTGTTCCTTTTTGTGAAGAAAACCAATGTGGTCTAGCCAGATTTGCAAAACAAACTGGAGAAACAATTCACTCCAAGTTTAAACCAACTTGGGCAAGATACAAAAGATATGTAAGTCACAAAGACCATGGAGAGATCTTGCATAAGCCAATTTCAGACTTCTCATCAAGACGAAGATAGTATTTAGAAGAAAATATCAACTAACTTAAAAATGCTATGTAGTAACTTAATCAAATAAAGGTCTGTCAAAGCATTTAGCTTTATAGAACTTTCTATAAAATTTATCTTCTGGCTGCAAACCACCAAGAGGCCGGATTTGGGTTTGCAAATATCAATATTTGAAAAAAGCATTAAAAGATAAGATATTAAATAAAGATAAAAAACATACAAATTTAGCATAAAGATGTTAGGTTGAGTGTCAAGGCCCCTTGGCCCTCCTATTATCAATATTTTCAATAGGGGTTTGAACCCCCTCTGTCTAAAAATGAACCCCTGGATTTTTAAAATGTTTAATTTTTAACTTCGTAATAAATATCTATATGATAGCACTTTTTTTTAAGTTGGATAAAGTACAAACTGAGGGTCAATTTATGACACAGAGTAAAAATACGTGACAGGAATACCATGTAAATCTGTTAGCCTAAAGTCATTCTAAAGTGTGTGTAAAGGTAATTCTGTGTTAGTCTAAAGTATGTGTTATAAAGTAAGCCGGTGTTAAGTATTATAAATTTATAAACTATAATGCATTATAAAGTAAGTCTGTGTTAGTCTACAGTCTATATATACATATATACATACACACAAATATATATATACATATACATATACATATACATATATATACATATACATATACATATACATATATATATATATATATATATATATATATATATATATATATATATATATATATATATATATATATATATATATATATATATATATAGATCTTTATATATAATAAGACACGCTTTTTATTGATAGTTTATTTTTTATAATGACAAAAATAATGTCTTAGTTAGATTATTGTTTATTAGATTTTTTATTTTACCATGTTTCTAGCAGAAACTCCAGACAATTGGAGAAATGCTTTCCAGACCTCTCACAATAAACTAGAACCATTCAATATTATATATAAACATGATACAAGAAAAGTTTCTGAAAATTGCAGAGTTATTAAACCCAAACTTCTTGGTTGTTTGTCCATTTAATACATGTTCACTTAGAGAAATTAAAATATTAAAAACTAGTTGTAAAATATTAAAAAATTTAATTAGGTATGTTTATTATTTAACTATTTAGGAAAACATATAAATTTGTGTGTTACTTATGTCTAGATCTAGGTCTATAAGCTAAAACAAAAATAAATAAGTGCCTGATAAACTAAAACAAGCATACATAGCTGTTGCCTCTTTATTGTTTAAAATTCAAAAACTTATTGAAGCTAAACAATTTCAAAGTGAACAAAATAAGATATTATTTGATCAATTGTTAACTATATAAATTATAGCAAAAAATCTATTTGATATTTATTTGAAAAGAAAAAAAAAGCATTTACTTTTATTGACGCTTTGTTCAGGGGTGTTTGTCTGGTTTAAACAAACTTTATACAAAGTGATGGATTACAGATAATGTGGTAGATAAATTAAGTTGGGGAAGAGATAAGGTTGCAGCGATAATTTTTATAAAATTTAAAAAAACTTTCTCATTTCTTGTTTATTTTTTCATTTTTTTGTATTTAGCAAAAAAACTGCATTTATATGTTGCATTAGGATCAAAATGTCATAAAAAAATACTTTTATATAAATACATTACCAATAAACAGATATCTGATGTCTCCGAACACTAAATTTTATTTTTCTCAAAATGAAAAAAAAGTGACATGTGTGGTTTTACCTGTGTGGTCTACATATATAAATATATAAACTGAAATAACTATGACAACACATTAAAATCAATATGAAATTAATTCATAAGTTAAAAAAAAGTAAAAGTAATCTTTTAAAATCAAATCGAAAAACTTGATTAATTGATGAAACCCTGATAACACCAAAAAGATAATGCCATTTTTCCATTTGCAAAGTTCTACATAATGAATGCAGCATTATAAACAAACTGATAACATCATACTGAAGTAGGTAGCTGTGGGAGCTTCAGTACATACATCAACAATAGGTAGTAAATGTGAGTGCAACTACATAAACAGCAATCATTTTTTAAATATTCTTTTTTTTTTCTTTTTCTGAAAATATTAGCGCAGATTTTATGAATTAAAGCACACAAAACATATTCAAGGAATGCGTCCTTACATACATAATATCAGTTGTGTGTAATTGTTATTGTTGCTAATATTTTAAATACAAATTTAAAAAAAAATTCTTTGTAGAAATTTTTTGTTTAATCAATTGTCTGAATTAGATTGATTTGACATGATTTAAAAGTTTTACATTATCTTTGTAACAATTTTTTTAAAGATATATATTGAAATTATTAAAAAATAAAATTTATCAGACCTGGGCCAACTTGAAAAGCTGTAACACTTGCTAATGTTGAAACCACTGCTAATACTTTTGCCCACGAAGCACTTTTCTAAAAAAAAATTGATGAATCAAAATTGATATTATGTCCATTAGATTACATAGACTAAGAGTTTGACTAAGTATTTAAAAAGCTACATACATTTACTAAGGGTTTGTGTTAAACAATTATCTACCTTTAAATAATAAAAATTGTTTCGTTTTTTAATTATTATACATTACCCAGATAGCATACACACACACACACACACACACACACACACACACACACACACACACACACACACACAAAAGCATGCATATACACACATGCATATATATGTGTGTGTAAAGATTTCTTTGTTGTAATAAAATAACTCATACCTCAACAAAAACTAGTGATACAGTAACTATTGAGTAACATACAACCATTCCCCCTAAGCCAATTAGCATCAACTTTCTTCTACCAGAAACCTCTACCAAAACAACCTTAATTTAATTTAAAATTAAAATTAAATTATTCATTTTATAATTATAGTTTATACTCTTTTAAGTTCTGGAACTTTTGTAACAAAATAGATCACTTAATAAACTACACTTAAAACTTACTGTTATTCCAGTCATTATAACACTCAATGCACCAACACCGCAAGTTGCAGCAGGGCCATTTTTCTCATCCATGCCAAGTTTAATAAACAATGAAGTGGAATATGATAAAATCTTTGAAAAAAAATTTAATTAATTTTCAAACTATTCTGATTATATTTTTCTACTTTAGAATTTCATTAATATGCAAAAGAAATTCAATATATTACAACTTTGTAAATTATAAAAATATCAATTCTACTAATACTTGATAAAAGTAACAGATGGAATTTTATTTGATTTTAATTTAAATTTTACATCAGAAGGCCAAATTAGTTATCCCAAATTTTTTTTCTTCTTCTTATTTTTCAAAAAAATAAGAAGTTAAAACAACAGAGTTAACAAATATTGATATCAATCATTTCTTTCTCACCTAAATTTCAAATAAAAAATGAACATTGAATAATTAAAAACTTACACCACCAATGCCTGAGAGCTGTTGTGAAAGTTGCATTACAATACTGATAATCAATGGTTTACGATAGTTTCGATTCGTCAATAACTCCAAAACAGTAGTATGCTTCACAGATGCATCCCGTTCAACATCAAGCTTAAAAAAACAACAACTAAATATCAATAAAAGTTTATTAAATAAATAACAATAGTTTATTATTTTAAGTTTATTAAATAAAAAACAAATAAAATAGCATAAAAACAATAAATTATTAATAATAAACACAGTTTATTTTTCTTTTAAAAAGATGTTACTTTAATTTCAAGCAATTATTTTAGTTTTTAATAACCTTATGTTCCAAAAAGAAACAGATAAATAATGCAATTACTTTTTTTCTTAACATTGCGTTTACATGATTTTTAGCAATAATTTAAATATACTTTTTATTTATACTTTTTTTCAATGTAATCTGCTTTAGCATACAAGCTATTTTGAGTCTTTCTAATAACATTTTACATTTGGCTAGTATTAAAAAACAGTGTTTTTGATAATTTTTACTGTTTTAAATTTTGAGACAAAATATTTTTATTTTGTTTCAAAATTTAATTTTTATTAATAATTCTAATATATAAAATAATTTAATTTTTAACAATATTTACTAAAATTTATATATATGCATGCATGCATGTATGTATGTATGTATGTATGTATGTATGTATGTATACATGTAGGTATATTTGTATGTATACATACATACAACTGTATTCACTTCTCCAAGAAGGGGTCAATACAACCAAGGAGGTATTTTTTTATTTTTCAAAACTATTTTTGTAACCTCTAAATTAATAGACTTGAAAGGTAAAGAACAGCAATATATATGTAAAACAATAACTAAGAATAATAACTAAAAATAACTATAACTTTGAATTTGTATTAATTTTAATTAACTTTTATGTAATACCTTTATTGCTTCAACTTCATCATCAACATTTTCATAACCACGAAGAAGTCTTAAATCTTTAACAAAAAACAAAATATAAAAAAAATACTAACAACATAAAAAAATATTAACAATGTAAAAGAAATTTAAATCCAATGCTTTTTAATAGTTTTAATAAATTCAAAACATTTAATCATTAACAATTACTTGTTATAGCAGCAGAATCTTGTTTTTTAAGCAACAAAAATCGTGGACTTTCTGGACAAAATGGAAGCAAACATAGCTGAACAGCAGCAACAACTGCAGTCATTCCAAATAAATATGGCCAACCTTTTTCAGTGCCTAAAAGCTATAATTAAATTAAAAGATAAGAAATCAGTTTTGAAAACTACAAAAAAATTACCTCGGTTGATCTTGAAAGTTACTCAGCATTACTATAATTCATATTATATATCTTGTCAAAGAGGAAGTGATAATCAAGCCAAACCCAAATTAAATTAACATAAATAGAAATTATCAACTTTTTAAAAACCTAAGGACACAAGCTTTGCTCCATAACTTTTAACCTTAGATAATGTTACTGCTTTTTATTCAAAGAAAATTTCTTTTATATGATGTGTATCCTACAACCCCTTTAATGAGTTAGATATAATAAAAGAACACTAATTCAAAAACAAACAAAAATAAAAAACTAAAATTAGAAAAAATTATTGAATAAAAAATAATTTTAGATGTTCCTCAAAGCCTTTAAATATTTAACAGGTCCCTAATATTATAAAAAAAAAGTTCTTCAAAAGTATGCAAGTAAAAAAGTTCTTCAAAAGTAAAAGTAAACTGGGTCTCAAAAGTAGCAAAATTATTCCAAAACTTATTTATAACCCAAAATTTAAAAACCATAATTGCTTAATAATAAAAATCTGTTTAATAAAATTATAAATCAAAACATTGTTGTCATTTAATAGACCCAGAACAGCAGCAAATATTTTTTTCAACTGATAACATTTATTATAATAATTAAAACATTTATTATAATAATATCTTAGCTCACCATTTTCAAACTCTTTATTTCATTATTATCATTATTTATGAATATTTATACAGGATAGGCTTATCAATATTAAATACTGCTTTCCATAAACATCCTGGTAAAATCAACAAACAATTAGCAACAAAAAAAGTATAATTATTGAAGAGAAAAAAAATTATTTAAAAAGATAAAAGACTTAAAAGAATTATTAAAATATTAAATATTAGAAATGAACATTATAAAAAGAAACTATTAATAAATTAATAAAACTTTTATTATTTCATATTGTGTTCTCACTTAAATTAAAAAGAGAGTATTAAGAAGTTATTAAAACTTTATATTTTATAATGAGTTTTAATGAGTTTTTTAAACAAACTGTAATTGAAGTCGGAAGGTCATTGTATATTTTTGCACCCATAAAATAAAATCTTTTTTTTCGAAATTCTGAATTTTGAGAGCTTTATTAAGCATAATGATGCTTGATAAAATTTGAGAGCTTTATCAAGCATTATTCATAATGTTAACACTAGAAATCTTGGTTTCTAGTGTTAACATTATGAATATTTACAATAAAGTAGTTATTAAAATTAGAACAAATCGATTTATCAATACACTGCCAAGTTATTGAGCAAGACCTAGCTGTTACAATGTTTACAATAGATGGATCTTTGCACAAACTTTTCCTTTATTAATGATGTTATTTGCCCTTGTATCAACTGATTTTATGTCTAAGTTGATCAAACTGTTTTGTGTTCATCATTTGGTAAATTCTTAAGCTTGCGCCTATTGTTAAATATGGTCTTAATTTTAAAAACAACTTTTACTTTTTCTATTACTTGTATTTTTTAATTGAGCATAAAAAGAGTCATTTAGAGTTAGTGATTGGTCTAGTATGCATCCAAGATAAGAGTAGGTTCTTGTAAAATTAATAATTTTGTCGCGGTATAATAATTCAATGGTCCTAATGTTTAAGAGTCACTTAGATGTACCAAAAAGCATGTATTCAGTTTTTCCCTTTTTCATCACTACATCTATAAACTTCTTATCAGTTGATTTATAGAATACTGTTTTCATATTTTGGCTGATTTTTCTAATAATGTCCTTTCTAATTTAGACAAGATTTTAAATTGCATTGCAAGTTATATTCAGCAGTCAAGTGTGAGTCTCTGTCCATTTGTCTATCGATATTCAATAGTATGATGGCTGTTATTTAAATGAGTTATCATTTTTGTATCATCAACCAAAACACAATCTTGTGTCACTTGTCATTCAGCAGTCGCATCTTTTTTCTGAAACTGGTCTTTTATGATCAAAAAACTTTTATTTATATCAAGCCTTCCCGGGAAGTGCGCATGGCCACATGCCTTGTGCATCCACACCTAAAGTAATTTTTTTTAGACAACTTGACGTTTTTATATAGTAAGCGTTTTAAGAATTTGCGGCAAAATAAAGCTATAAGAAACTAGTGAGAATAAAACAGTTACTCAATGAAAGGAAGCGAAGACTATACGAAATAAAAAATCTAAATAAAATAAAAAATAAAAAAATAATAAAAAAAATTGAATATTAAATAAAAAATGTCAAAAAAATAATATACCTAAATATTTTACTGGTTTTTTTTTTCTTTCTTTTTAAAGGGCGTTTGTTCTTTTCCACTACCAAAATTTGTTACAAGTCGAGAAAATAAGCAGATAAGAATAAAACGAAAATATAAACATTTTTTGATATACAATTTTTTCGTGACTTTTTTCAGTCATTATATTAAGGAAATACTTTATTATTTGCGCTAAAAACATTGAGTATATTTAAATTTATTTTTTAAATGTTTTTGCTAAACTTTACTGTTTTTATCAATGCATTGGGAAGCGAGAAAATTAATTGCTATTTATTTAAAAAAAAATTTTTAAACAACTTTTTCATGTAAAAAAGTAAAAAGTCATTAATAATTATGTTTAAATATAAAATATTTGGTTGTTTTAACAACCTCTATTGAAATAGTTTGCACTTTGTTGGATTATCCAAATTGTGAATTTAAACCCGATAGTTTATTTCCTGATAAACTATTGTTATTGACCATGCTCTAAAAGCTTTTGGGCTAGTGGATTATTAATTTACTGAACTTTTTAATGAAAATTTTAGGAGCCTGTTTAAAACGCTTTTTTAACATATTTTCAAACAGAGCAATCGCTAAATTCATTATCTCTAGTAATTCGTATTAACGTTGAAAATTAGGCAATATAAAAGATAATGCAGTAAATACATTTATAAAAAAAACCCATGTTGTTCTTTTATTTAATTTATTTTGTATTTGTAACATATATTATATTTGTTACAAAATTTGTTAATCAAATAATATATTATGTTATATAAGTATTGCAAAAAATCGTCAAATATAGCAAAAACATTTTAAAAGCGAAGACATAAAAACAAATTAACGTAAGAATAAAAATTAACCTAATTTCTCATAGTTTTAGAGTGAATAACAAATTAGTTTCTTAATATACGGACTGATAAAAAATCGTGAATAAACTGCATATCAAAACTTTCACTTGTATATTCTTATGAAAGATGTTTTTTTTCATCAACTTGTATCTAATTTGGTAGCTAAAAATAGCAACCACTCTAAAAATTAAAATGCAAAAGTTGTATAAAAATTTTATATAAAAAAATATCTTTAAACTTTCTTGTTTTTATTATTAAATTTTCTAGTTTATTTAAAACTTGATATTTCATAACAATTTTGTTTCCTTTTTTTTAGGATTGTTTTTTTTTCTCTCAGTAGATAAGTTTAGCTTTTTGCCGCGAATTATTGAAATGTTTTATAAGTTAAAAAAAGAGAACTGCCGTGGTCAGTTTGTCTAAAAAATTACTTTAAACATGGACAAACAAGGTGTGCAATCACGCACTTCCTGGAAAGGCTTGTATATAGTTTTTTTTCCCAAACATTCATGTTTTTTAATTACAGTTATTAAAGTCTTCTGCCAACTTTATTGTTCTTTAATTTATTTACTTTCTAGGAACTTCCGACATTTATAGTCATTGCTTGTTGAAAGTGAAATTGTTATAATATATCCAAATGCTTGGCTTATTATCCATGCATAAAAGTTTCTTTCTGTCTGACTAGATAACCTACAAAAAGTTATATTAATCCTTAAACATATCTAAAGCTTTAACTCAAATTCTTATATAAACCATCATTGGATATATCAAAAGGAGTTTTCTTCTCCTTTACATTTTCTCATTGACAATTTTGAATTGACTACAAAAACAATGGGTTGTTTCGGGATTATTAGTTAGAAGTTCTGCTATCTATATGACTGAAAATATACCATAAAAGTGACTGTAACAAATATTTAATTTACACTTTATCAGTGATTTCACTTGAAATGTTTTTGAAGCATTAGTTTTCTGGTTAAAAAAAGTAGAAATCATGTTATGAGTTATCAACTACAAACTTAAAGATTTTCCACAGAAGAGACAAAACTGTGCAGCTTAATCATCTATTTGTAATTTCCCTTCATAATGTTAATCATTGCTTGCTATCTGTAGTGCAGAAAAGTTACTTATTGATGCTATAAATACAAGAATAAAATTAGAAGGTTATCAGAGCCTTGAGGTGCCACAAGTACAATAAAGTTTCAGATATTTTAAAAATTTTGCTCTGATATGCTTTTAATTGACAAGTGAGGCTTAAAGGGTCTGATTTTTCGTGTCAAAACATCTCTGCAAACATGAAAATGTCAAGCAGAATGTGGAGAGAGACCTAGTTGGAGGAAAGTTAAGTGGCTTAAGAAGAAGAAGCTTTCATTTTTTGACAACAAACTTGTCAAAATATGAAAACTACTGAGATTTAAATTGATACTTTAATTAATATGTTTTACGTAAATTGAGTTCAGACTCAATTCAAGTGAATCATATTTTGACAGTCTATAAATCGTTGTTATTGACATGGTACAATAAAAAGGCCATGTTTAAACAAGTTTAAACAACAAAGACTAGAAAAATGGCCTATTATCTAGTAGTAGTGTCCTATTTTTGGTAGTTTTATTGATTTAAGTGAAGTAATTTTTCCAACATATAAAAATGTAATGAGGTACTATCTTCTTATACTATATAACCTCAAATCAGACATATCAGCAAAGGAGCCAACTGTAAGTGAAATATCTGATATTTTAGCTAAAATATATGGTTAAGAACATTTATTCCTTTAGTTTCTAATACCAGGGTTTTGCAAATGATAAAAGCTTATCATGACAAGTATAGAAAACTGTAAAGATTTATAAGCAGAAAAGGATCATAAAATAAACCTTGTAACATTCAAACATAAAAATCTTTATGCATGAGAGGTTCTAAACATCTTTGTATAACTACTGATCTTAAAAAAATAACAGATTTAGTTATTCAAAAAAACAGGTACGTAGATGCTCTGAAATAAAAACCATGAATTGGGCAAAAAGTGATGCTAGTTTTACATTATTTGTAAAAATAAGAAAAGTTGGAAAGCTCATTTCAAACTCTAATGGTTGAGAATTTAAAACAATGTTTGAGCAATTATTTGCTGTTCCAAAAAAACAAAAACTATTTAAAAATAAAGAAAACACTAGATATTTTTCAGTTAAGTAGCAGAAAAGAATTTAAATAATTTTTTAACCCATACAATAGATTGAGATCATTACAAGCTTTGCATTATTGCTTTCTGTTTTGTAATTATATCTTGGTCATATCCTGTTTGAGAACTAAAAGCCAACATCTTTGCAAGATATAAAATTGATGGCATTCATTAAGTATGATGAGCAGCTCTGGATTTCACCAAATGCATTTTTCTGTCAGGTCTTTTACTGAGAAGTATTAACATCAACTAAGCACATTCCTGATAGCCAAAACAAGGTAGTAAGTTCTTTCAACTTTAGTTAGAAAGCTTTAACAAAAGTTAAAAAAAGGAACCTTTAAATTGAATAATGTTGGTGCTTTCAGAATCTAATGTTGCACCAAACAATTCTTTGTGAACAGAAATTAGTATTCTTTCATATGTGTTATAATAAGCCAGTAGAAATAACTTTTTGCTTAACAACTTTTCTATTTAAGTAAAAGCTCCATTTTTATATCCAGAGTTACTAGTTGTAGTTTCAAAAACAAGGAATCGTACATTATCTGAAATATTACTCATTTGCAAAGTCGAATGTAGCTCTGACTTGCTTTTCACTTGGTATATTTATTACTGAGATTCCAAGATACTTGCCTTTTTCAAAATCTGACATGCCAGATACCAGATATCCTTTCTATTTTCTTTGCAAATTCTGGAACTAATTTACCATCCCAATGTACAGCTAAATGTTTTGGTACTTTAAATTTAACCTTAGTTGATTCTGCCAATGATATTTTTATTTTACCTGCATTCCGCATGCTTTTAATTGCAAGAGTTTGCTTTTTCCAGAGGAACTTCACTTTCTTTAAAATTTGCTCCATTGAATGCTGTTTGTTGAAAAGTTAATAGATTAAGTCAATTTCCCATGGTTGATACTATTTAGTTTTTAAGTTTTTTTTTAGAATTAGGTTAAAGGTAAGTTACTAAGTTGTTGCATGGATTGCTGTACTTCTTCACTAGTCAAAAAACTCTACTCAGAATTATCAGTTAAATCAGGTTTAATTGTAGAAACGTCATCATCAAACCCATCTTAATCACTTGAATAAAAAACACCAAGTTTATCAAGCTCTTTGAGAGGTTTTTTTTTCAGCAGGATCTTTGATCTTCTGAAAGTTGAACATATGCCATTGTGATTTTTCTAATTCTAAATTTGTCTTCTTGTAAAATATAAATGGCATGTAAAACGATATTTCAGGAAGTTTGCACTCAATTTTTATAATTTTTTTAAAAATAAGAGATTATTTTATTAGGATTAAAAACTTAGCAAAATCCACATAAATTATAAGAACAAACATAAAGTATTAATTCAGGATGTGAGGTGTATATGCATAAGAATCTGTTATTGTTGTAGGTACTCTTCTATGTAAGTTATGTAAGGTAAATAAATTCACTAATGTAATGTGTTGTTGTTATATATATATATATATATATATATATATATATATATATATATATATATATATATATATATATATATATCAATTCCACACAGATCATTTCTATACCTTTTATTTGTTTACTTCAATATTTTTACATAAAAAAATTCAATTTTTAAAAATTTCTTTCAAGGCAAAAAAATTTAACAAGTGCACCTTTTCCGCATACCTAGAGCTTATAAGAGATTTATAATTAGGTTTGTCTTTCTCTTAAACACATATCATTGATAGCTCAGTGGTTTAGTGCGCTGTCATAAGTATAATTTTAGGGGATAAACAATGCCCGTAATAAATTTTGAATATTTTTCAATCTTTCAGATCTTAGAACATTAAAAACTATAGACTATTAATCGCTAAGGGATCGTCCATAAATTACGCAATGCTAAATTTATTTTTAAAAAAGAAGAAGGAGATCCTAAGTTCATTTAGGTGACAATTTTCATTAAACTTAATGAGCTATTTTGATTTTTTATTTAACTTGCGACTCTGCAAGGGAAAATTTTGATCTTTTTTGTTTTGTTCACAAGTGAAATTTAGCATCGCATAATTTATGGATGATCCCTAATCTAAAAGTTAAGCCAAAATATATACTATTTCGATAGTTATTTAAATTCTTTCGTTGTTGCACACTCGGTTTAGAATGTTTAACGGGGCGTGGTAAAATAGCTGTAAAACTCTAAATTTCCTAATCATATCAATATTAAATAATTTTAACTTTTATTTATTTTTAAAAATAATATTTTTAATAAAATGGTTTAATTTAAATATAAAATTAGAATTTTCAATTATTTTCTTAATAAAAACAAACTTTTTACTGTTTTAAAAAAAAGTTAAGGTCGCCGCGTGGCAAGTTCAAATCAAAAATCTTTTTTTTTTTTAATTTTTGTTATTTAAAATGCAAAAAAAAAAAACTACTTTACAGTTCTATAGTTTTATATTCTATATATAAACATGTTGTATACTCATTTCCTTGCACGAACTCAACTTAGTTGTAAAAAAACTTGAAATGTAAAACTAAAATAACATAAGTAAATAATCATGACACATATGCAACAATTTCCCCCTGTTTTTTAGAATTTTTAGCTTTTTTAAAAATCTTTTCGTTTGTCAAAGTGTATAAAATCATTACATATGTTTGTATATAATCTCCATAAAACTTCACAAGTATTTTGTATTTAAAAAATCTAAACAAGTAAAAAACTACTACTACTACTACTTACTACTAAGTTCAGCATTAGTATATAGATTTATTACCAACCACATTTTTCCTAATTCCAAGGGCTGTATGTATATGTATGTATGTATATGTATGTATGTATATGTATGTATGTATATATATGTATGTATATGTATGTATGTATGTATATGTATGTATGTATATGTATGTATGTATATGTATGTATATGTATGTGTATATATATATATATATATATATATATATATATATATATATATATATATATATCAACACATTACCATATGTATGTATATGTATGTATGTATATGTATGTATGTATATGTATGTATATATATATATATATATATATATATATATATATATATATATATATATATATATCAACACATTACCATAATGTTCCAATATTAAAAAATTACTTGTGGAAGTCCTAAAATATTGGCAAGCAGAAGTCCTGATACAATACCAAATTGATTTATTGTGCCAAGCGAGCCACGCAAATTTACAGGGGCAATTTCCGAAAGATACATTGGTGCTACTACAGTGTTTACACCTGTAAAATAACAAATTCTAAAACAATAAATTTACAGCTACATCAAATTTAATGAATTTATGAATTATAAATGCCTATTAAATGTTGGATAGACAAAATTTATAAATAATTTATAGTAAAATATGCAGAAGAAAAAAAAATTAAAAAAACCAGACAAAAATAAAAGAATAAATAAAAAAATGTAAATAATTGATAGTTACCAGCATTTAATCCAAGCAAAATACGAGCAGATATAAGCAACCCAACTAATTTAGCAGGCTTTGTAAAAGCAAGAAGCAATCCACCACATATAGCAAGTATGTTATTTAAAAGCAAAGTATTTTTCCTTTAAAAAAAAACACCTCTGAATCAGCTTTTGGATAATATAGGTGAAATGCTACATTATATTTTCATATATTGTTTCCATTATATTACATTTATTAATAGAATATTTTAAATAATAGGTAAATAAGTCAAACTTATTAAAATAAAACATGAAAACATTTGTAAAACTAGTTTTTCAAGGACAAGGAGTGCTCAAAAAGTTAGGATTACGGCTTTGTCGTAGAGTTTAACTTTTCTCAGCTTTTTGAGTAAATCAAATTCTGCAGTTTAAGTTAGAATTAATTTATACTGCTTTTTTTTTTAGCACTTATAGCATTTTTTCAAATCATGTTTATTTCTATAATTTTTTACTAAATTCAAAAGTTTTTTGGATACAATTAAAAATAAAATAATATATTTGGTTTTGAGATTTCCATAGTGCAATTTGTTTTTAATAATTGCAAGTATAAATCTTTATCCAGATTTATTTTATCGTAACAAAATATATATTATTTGCCTTTGTAAGAATATATTATATTAAATATATTTTGTATAATATATACTTTGATCAACTTTTGAAGTCATACATGACTTAACTATCCTAAAAAAACCTTCTTTAAAGTTTTAATTAAATCAACAATGTTAACTAATCCATAAATCAACGAATGTGCGAACGTTTGTTGAAAAAAATGAACATCACGTTTCTTTACTTTTACTTGTGCAAACATTGGCATTCATTTAAAATTTATCATATTTTAATTTTTAAACTTTTGTTTGTTTTGTGAATTGATTTTATCAAAAAAAAAAAAAAAAAAAACATTATTTCAAGCTTTAAAAAAAAGAGTTTATATTTTTATAATTAAATTGCTAAAGTTTTTATTCACGTAAAGGTGACCATTTACTAAAAAGTAAAAGCAATTGCTTTTTTTATTCACCCGGCCTAATTAGTGGTTGCAAATCTCATTACAATATGCAAAAAATATCAAAAAACAAATAAAATAAAGACAATGCAACATAAAATAAGTATTGCAAGATTAAATATATTTAATATAATCTATTAGTCATATGGACTTCTAAAAACCAGTTTACAAATGGAAAACTTTTACCCTTCAACTTTTGCTGCAATATATGAAAACAAATAGAGACAATGCAACATAAAATAAACATCGCTACATTAAATATATTTGATATATTTATTAGTCATATTGAGTTCTAAAAAACAATTAACAATATAATAATAAAATAAAATAAAAAACTTTTACCTGCCAACTTTTGTTGCAATATGTGGCCCTATAAATGCTCCACACATTCCACCAATAGCAAATATAGCTACTGCAAATGGCCATAAAAAGGTATCGAATGATTTTACATCTTTAAAAAATGCTTTCAAAATCTAAATAATTTATTTAGGAGTACTTAATGCTTAATGACATTTTTAAAATTATATTAAAAATTATATTAAAAATTTTATTTAAAATATTTAAAAACATTACACCGAAAAAGATAAGAGACAGATAAATAACTTTGTTAAATTTTAAAAATAGTCATGCCATCCAAGTTAAAATAAAATTTGAAATTGAACCACACAAAAAACAAAGAAATGCAAATTATAGTAGCTAAATAAACTTTTATCTCTCTGAAAATATAAGTTTTACTGATGTCATATTGTGTAACAAATATTTTATAAATTGATATAGTTTATTAGTAACTTTCAGAAACTGCAAATTTGTCAAATTAGTGGTTGTACATTAAGTATGTATGCTCATAGGCAGAGGGGGTCTGCAAAAAGCATACAAAAACATATGGGAGTTGGGGGGGGGGGAGAGTTGTTAAATATATGCACTAATGTAATGTAAAGTGTATACACACTTTACATGTGTGTACTAAAGTACATATGCATTAGTTTAATAAAAAATTCTTAATGCTTGTTTTTCTAATTTATCACAATTATTATACTTAATAATAACTAGATGTTATTAAATAAATAACTAGATGTTTTCGAATATAACTTTTTTTTCAAATAAAACCATTACTGCCACTATAAAATGATAATTAAGGAGGGAGGGAAGTGTACTTCCCTCTTAATTTTTTGATTTTAGGTGCCAAATAAACGAACAGACACATTTATTTGGCACATCATAGCGTTTGAAGCATTTTATAAATGCTACATCTGAGTTTAAGCCACATGCTTGGTTAGGTTTATTAGTTATTTAGGAATAGGGAAGCTTTTAATGATAAAGCACGATGTTTGCTATTAACGAATTCTTTTGACTATATTCTGTCTGGAGATAAATTTTTGATCATGTCACAGTTTTTTACATACCCTCTACCTATGTTGTTGTATCGCAATTAAAGTACGAGAATAACTACCATGAGGAAGACACAGTTGTGGTCAATCTTACATAAATACAAAAATTCTTATAGTGTGAGTGAGTTAAAGAATAAATAAAATATGAGAACATAGTTATTATTTCTTGAATATAAAATATATCACATAACAAAATTGCATTATCAGCCCATCTTATCTCAAATATAAGCACTGTAATATTTATCGGGTTTCAGATTGTTTACAAATTGTAAACAATCTGAAACCCGAAATTATTTTTTTAACAGAAACTCTGCCTAAAAATAAAAAAATTGAAGTTAATGATCTCGAGTTTGCTATTGAAAATTACTTACTACATACAAATCACAAGAATAGTTCTTGCCGAAGAGGTTTAGCAATATTTATACATAACAAACTAAAGTCATCCCTAATAAACCTAGATATATTTCCATCTGAATCGCTCAGTTGTGAAATTGCAACAAAAACTTCTAAGTTATTGTTAAGTTTATATTACAGATCACCAAATAGTAACGATGAAAACACTAACTGCATAAATCAACATATTGCCAAACTTTCAAACAAATATACAAACATTCTTATTATAGGAGATTTTAACTACCCAGATATCATCTGGCAAAATCCAAAACAGCCTATTACAAATTCCTCTAAATCAATTAAATTTACTGAAAATATTCGCGATTCTTTTTTAACCCAACATATTTCAAATGCAACACACATCAGACAAAATCAAAATCCTTCTACAATTGACCTCTTATTTACTTCTGATGAAAACATGATCTCCTTTTTAACTCATCTAGCACCCATTGGCAAAAGTCATCATCAACTACTCTACTTTGCTGTATCGATTGAATCTATTATAAATTTACCACAATACCATACAAAGCATTTATACACAAAAGGGAACTATGAAAAAATTAATGAAGACCTTGCAAATATTAAACTCTGTCCAACATCCAACTCAGATTAACTATGGAGTATCTTTTTCAATAAACTTAAAACTACTATCAACAATAATATCCCAAAATCTAACTTTGATAATAAAAAACGCTCAAAGTGGATTGACTTTCAAATAATCAACGAACTTAAATTTAAACGAGAGAAATATCGTCAATATATATTGAACAGAAATGAAGAAACATATAATGAGTACCGCATTTCACGAAACAAAGCAAAAACTGCGTGCAGAAAAGCAATTATTGAATTTGAAAAAAAACTGGCGAGAGACATAGACCAAAATTCAAAAGCATTTTACTCGTATGTCAAATCAAAAAGAAAAAACAAAGAAGCATTCCCTGACATCCAATACAATAATATTGTTGCAACTACTGATCTAGATAAAGCTCATCTATTCAATATTTGTTTTGCTGATACTTTTTCAAACAAAAAAATAACAGCAACACCACCATTTAACCTCACATATAAAAATGTAAATCCACTAACAAACAATATTGATCTAAGTCCGGAAAATATCGAAACATACCTCAAAAGTCTAAACTCATCTAAATCACCCGGCCCTGATGCATTACACCCAATAATATTTAAGAAAACTTGCTTTCAAATGTCTAAACATCTATCTACTATTTTTAACAAAGTACTTGAGAGTGGATCAATACCCCAAATATGGAAAGACGCAACAATTACACCCATATTCAAAAAAGGAGACAGATCAAAAGCACTTGATTAAAGACCTATTAGTATAACTTGTACTTTAATAAAAATCTTTGAAAAAATTATAAAAAATCATATTATGACACACCTGATTAAAAATAACTTATTAAGTCCACACCAATATGGATTTCGTCCAGATCATTCCTGCTTAACTAACCTTTTAACTGTAATTAATTATTGGACGTCATCACTTGATAATAATATTCCCATCGACAACATTTATCTTGATTTTGAAAAAGCCTTTGACAAAGTTCCACATAAATTTCTTATTTCGAAACTTAAAGCTTATGGTATAAATGGATCAATACTATATTGGATTAAAAACTTTTTGAAAAACCGTAGACAAAGAGTTGTTGTTAATGGAAATTATTCAAACTGGGTACCCGTTAAAAGTGGAGTTCCCCAAGGCTCCGTCCTTTCAGCTTTACTTTTTATTATATATGTCAACAATATCCCTGAAGTAATCAAATCAAAAGCTGCTCTTTTTGCTGACGATACCAAAATCTTCCGTTCTATTGAAAATACTCAATCTGCGCAAGAATTACAAAATGACATCGACGCTCTTGTTACATGGTCTCAAAAATGGGGAATGAAATTTAACATTGATAAATGTTCTGTAATGCACTTAGGAAACAACAACAAATCCCATACTTATAATATGCATGATCCAGAAAAAAATATAAGAGTAAACATTAAAACCACAAATTGCGAACAAGATTTAGGTGTTCACATAGATTCGAACTTATTATTTTCCAAACACACAACTATTCAAGTCAACAAAGCCACACAAATAATAGGAATAATAAAAAGAACATTTACATCATATCCAGACTTATTATCCTTCAAAAAACTATTTTCAGCACTAGTCCGCCCTCACCTAGAATACTGTGGATCAATCTGTAACCCTGGACTTCTCAAAGACAAACGGCAACTAGAAAATGTGTTAAGAAGAGCTTCGAAACGAATCAATGGATTACAGGATCTACCGTATGAACAAAGATTGTTGGCATTAAATATGACAACTGTAAAATACAGGCTACTTCGTGCAGACCTAATCAACGTCTACAAATGGTGCAAAAACAACAATAGTGACAGAAGTCTTTTTGAAATAGATAGTAAATTTATTACTCGTGGTCATATATATAAACTAAAAAAACAATCTTCGCGATTAAATTTACGTATGAATTTTTTTTCTCTAAGAATAATAAATAAATGGAACTCTCTTCCTAATCACATTGTATCAGCGTTATCTTTAAAAACGTTTAAACTGCTTCTAGACAATCATCTAAAAAATGAATGGCTTCTCTATGACTAATCCACATTTTATTTTCTATTAGTTATACAAACTCTGTAATTGTCAAGTATTATATAATTAGGTTGACAGGCAGTTTATGCCTACACAATTTATTGTAAAACCTTAATTTAAAAAAAAAATGTGTTAACTAAAGCAATCAAAATTTTACTTAAAATGAATACATTAGGAATATTTTAAAAGAAACCATGCTTCAACATTAGGATTGCTTTTTTTAGCATGTTTTTTTTTTTTAATTTTCTTATTTTTCTTGAATTGAAGTAATGTTTATTTGCACTTTTAAAAGTTTTAAAAATAATTTTTAAGTTTTGCTGAAATATATTTAATCTAATAGAATATATAGAATTAATATGTTTATTATAGTTTTTATTTTTTATCGCGCGTTTAACAACGCCAATAATATGATACTTTTATCAACTTATTATTAAACACTTAATATGATATCATTTTTTAAAGTTTTAAAAAAGAAATGTCAAAACAACTTTTATTTTATTTTAGCTCTTTTTATTTTAATTTCTTCAAGTTTATATGCTTATATGTTTGTAAATAAATTTAGCGAACTAAATTGGGAATAATTCAATATTTAGTATCAATAGATAATGTTATCCATTGATACAATGAAATAAAGATTTATTAAATTTAATAAGCATCAATGATATATCTAATAACTTATTAACTAGAATAAATTATTTGAAAAAAACTTCCTTATATGACATACATCTCTTAAATTAGAGGTTCGTCATTACATAAAGAAAAATGAGGTATGCAATCTTGTTGGCAAAGAAATTTGATTCAAAGGTCCTACCATAGAACATAGAAACATGGTCTGCAATTTTTTGCTGACCTCAAACACTTTTAGGTGTTAGGTCAGCATTGCCAAATGCCGACCCTACTTCTGAGGGCTGGTGTGTGTATATATACATATATGTGTGTGTATATATATATATATATATATATATATATATATATATATATATATATATATATATATATATATATATATATATATATATATATATATATATATGTATATATATATGTATATATATATATACATATATATATATATATATATATATACATATATATATATATATATATATATATATATATATATATATATATATATATATATATATATATATATATATATATATATATATATATATATATATATATATATATATATATATATATATATATATATATTAGACCATTTCAAAATTGTATATAAAAAAAATAATTTTTGAACTTTATTTAGGCTAACCTTTGATTTGATGTGGTTTGTGGTCAGGAAAATTAGTTCAAAATTGCGAACTTAAATAATGTGTTTTAGGGACAGCTCAATTAACTTTACTTTTTAACAGGTCCCTATTATTTTGAAAAAAGAAGTTTTTTCAAAAGTATGTCATGTTGGGTCTTAAAAGTAGCGAAATTATATAAAAATTTTTAAAAAAGTGATTATTTCATACTACAATTATTATTTTAGATTTAATTGCACAAAAACTATGGTTTTTTAACTAGAAATAAAAAAAGTAGATTTTTACAAGTTTTTAATAAAATAAAAATTTTTTAATTTATTTTTTATAAAACAATTATTATTTTTGAAATTTATATATTATTTTGCTTCTTTTGAGTACCAGGCTGACCTACTTTTAAGGAACTTCTTTTTTTTTTTAATTTTAGGACCCCATTGAAAAGTAAACTTATTGAGCTGTTACTAAATATTGGAATAATCCTTTGAAACTTTAATGATTTACTTTTTTTCATCAATTAACAACATTTAAACATCTCGCCACTTAATTATTAAAAAAATATTTTTTTTGAACTGGTCTAATATATATATATATATATATATATATATATATATATATATATATATATATATATATATATATATATATATATATATATATATATATATATATATAAAAATATTGCTCTTGGGACATGCTACATTAAAAAAGATGATGTTTCTTGACATTGAAGTCCTACATGAAAACAAAGAAACAAAAGCAAATGTCAAAGAGCAACAGGTTAATAGTCAGACTTTATATTCATTCTATATTTTAAACTCTTATTTTAAACAAAGATGTTAAAAGTTTGAATTAGTTCACTTTTTATAAATAAAAATCATTTTTAATTTTAAATACAAAATAACTATTTACTACGTCAATAAAACCTCTTTAAAATAAGGTCATCAAACTGTCTACTTTCCATAAAAGTCCTCATTATTTTCATATATTAAAAATAACTATGATAATTTTTTTATGACTCATTTATGTTCTTTTAAGAAATTGTATCTACTATTTCTATAAGGTAGAAACTGACAAACTTATAACACTAGTTTGTGTGTAACAATATTGACAGAGAAAGAAAAATCTACAAATAATTCTTAAAAAACTTGGTAAAATAGCTTATGAAATGGCTTGGCATCCAACTATGCCTCATGCGCATTTTTATGTTCTCGTAAGTTTTAGTTTCTGGTTAAATTTTTTAAGCAAATAAATGTTAATTTTTTAAATATGCAAACCAAGTCTAAATATGTTTAAGCTTTAATCTTAGTTCCTAATTTATTACTTACTAATTTTTTACAATAATATTTTATTATATCTTCAGGTTGATTTTGCACGCATCCAGGATCAAACTTCATAAAGCATAAAGAAACAGGATTCACTGGCAGAGAACTTATCAAGTGTTGTGCCATTACTGTGCATGAAAAATGCTATAAAATTCTCAAAAATTGTAACTTTTCAATACTTAGCAACAGAAGTCAAGTACAAAAAACTGGAAAAGAAAAAGTACTTGTTTTAGTCCCTACGGAGCGCAACGGAATCCCAATATATATGGTTACTGAGTTGTTGGAAATGTCACAATTTGGTGGAAGCGACTCAAACTCAATAACTGCTGGTATTAACAATGTCTTTGAGTTGGATAATTCGTTTTTCAAAATATCTACTGATATTATAATAAAAAACTAGTTTCTGCCACAGCTGACGGTGCAAACGTTAACTTTGGTGAAAAGAATGATGCCCTAACACAGCTAGAAAAATCTTGCAAATGGTTATTGAAAATACATTGGATCAACCACAGAATCGAATTGGCAATAAAAGACCCTTTTAAAGATGTAACGGAATTTATAAAGATCAAAGAATTTTATTTATCAAATTAAGTCGAGACTGCGTCAAAAGCTATAGGAACAACTTTTTATATTTTACCGAAAATATCTGGTATAAGATTTGTCAAGCACAGGAGAAGAGCCTTTTTTAGTCTTCTTGAGACATGGCGAGCTTTTCTTTCAGCGTATGAAAATTATGCAAGTGACCCAAAAAAAAATGGCAAAACAGTCGGAAAAGTAAAAGGTTTATTCAAATTATTTAAATGTCAATCATTATTGTTCAAGTAGGTTTATATTTAGACTGTTTGGAAGTTATTGGCCCAACTTCAAAAATTCTCGAAAAAAATTTATTTTGAAAATTACTTCATGAAATTCCGACAACTACCCAACGAGCTTTAATAGAGCGATAAAATAAAATCAATTGGGGAAGAAGATGAATTTTATGACAGCTTTGTAATTCGCTATTTGGTTACTGATCAAAACGAAATTGAAGGTTCCTTTTAAAGAGCTGATGATAAACGAAAACACTCTAAAAATCGTTCTTACATTAATGTATCAATGGAGATGAATAACTTTGATCAAAAAAAAAAAAAATTCAAAAAATGCATGAAATTAAAAGAGTGATTTTTCCTAATCTTCATGAATTACTTTCAAGTAGATTTCAAGAATACTCTTGTGAATTTTTCATTTACAGAAGTATGAAATTTATCAATCCAATACATTGGATAGCTGAAGACAAAGACTCAGGAGTGACGCAAATTAAGTTAATTGGTGACTATTTTGAAGCCCCATTAATAAATGCTGATTTTCAAAGAGATGCTTCTTAATGACAATGGAAAAAACTTAAACTTTTAGTTACAACTGAGTACGAGTCTCATCTGGTAAGAAGTTTACGGAAGATAATTTTTAAACATAAAATTAAAGAGTTTCTCAATATATGTCTACTAGTTTTTCTTATTATATATATATCCGAATCGAACTCGGAAGTCAAGAGAATTTTTAGTATTGTCACAAACATATTAGCAGATAAACGCCTATCAATGAACCACTACACACTTGCCGATTGTGTCATAATTCTCTGTAACAAAAGTCTTTGGTCGAAAGATGAATACGATAATATTATTGACCTATCATTGTTGAAGTATATGAAAAAATGGAGAAAATCTGATGTTGGTGATTCTAACAAAGTTAAAATAGCAAATATTCAAGATATACAAACATGCAGTGATAATGATGATGTAGACAGCAAAGATGACATGCTAGCAGACAATCTTAAGGAATTAAATATATAAATTCCTTTTAAATATATAAATTATTTTTTGTCATTATAGTTTAAAAAATGCATGATTTATTTTGATGTAAATATTTTATTAATAAGATATTTTGTTTACTGTCAATTAAATTCGATATAACATTAAGTTTTAATGACGTTCATATAATTTATGAAAATAAATTATGATCACGAATATGATATCAGTGACTGATGAAACTCTTGATTGTTTAAAAAAGAGTTCAAAAAATAAATAAGAAAAAAATTATTAACAGTTAATAAAATAACCAAAAACCAGCTTTAAAATTATAAGAAAATTAACAAATATTATGTTACGTTTTATGAAAAAATATTTTTTTCAAAATAAAATTTAGTTCCTATTTGAAAAAAATGATAAAAATGATTTTTTAAATAGGAACTTAGATTTTAATTGTAACTTTTGTTATAGTGAGAAAAAAAAACTGTCTGAATGATTTTTAACACATTAATAAAATAACTTTAATTACAATGTGGTACTTGAAAAGGCACTAGTCACGCAATATAACTTCTATCAATACAAAATATATTTGCTTAGTTGAGTTACTTTGAAATGCGTTTTTATTACACAGCGATATTTCGTAACAAGGCCTTTTATATATAATATATATAATATATATATATATATATATATATATATATATATATATATATATATATATATATATATATATATATATATATATATATATATATATTCAGGCCTAGACAAGAAGCAAGAGCTTTAGATCTCGCCCACACTCCCCTAAAATGGTTTACGGGAGAAATTACGGCTCTAGTAAAAGTATAATTTTTTCTCTCAAAAGTATAATTATAACTGTAAATAAAATCAAAAACATCAAGTCATTTAAAAATATATATATATATTAACTGCAATTATTTTTGGCACAGTTGCAAAAAAAAAAAAATTAAAAAAGAGCACCGATTGAAATGCAAATCTTTTTGATTAGATTGGACTAACTGAAAAATATAAAAACATTACACTCAAAATTATATTGATGAAATATAAAACCATTTAAGTGATAAAATATATAACTATTACAATCCAAATTATTGCATAATAATTTCTATTTTATGTAATGAATTATATATTTTATATATTATTCACTTTAATTGTGAAATTTTTAATTGCTGTAATAATTCCTAAAATTCCTGCATTCTATTACAATAAGAACCATTTTATTACATAAACCATTCTTTATAAGCAGTGAAAACTTTTAAAGTTCTTTGTCAAATTTTTTATCAGTTAAGTAATATTGTTAATAAATAAATGGATAGCTAGTGTGAAAACCCTTGACTTAAGAACTTTTTTTACAACGCAATAATTGATGCTTGTTAAGACATACTCTTGCAACATTAATGTTACAAACATTTCCTTGTAACAAATATAAAACCAAATTTTGTATTTAATAAGCAGTTTTTATAATGAATACACAGATAGCGGTGCAAAATCAAAAGCTCTCATAAAAAGCTGTTTAGAGGAGCAACTTGCATGGCTTGCATACTTATTTTATAATATATACATATACATACATATATATATATATATATATATATATATATATATATATATATATATATATATATATATATATATATATATATATATATATATATATATATATATATATATATATATAACGAGGCTACTAAAAACTTGCACAAAAAAGAATTGCTTATAAATGCCATTCAAATTATATTATTGTTTCACAACTGATCAAATAAGTAAGGATAGCAATAATAGATCATCTTATAACTGAAAGTGTCCTATGATCGATCAATCAATCAATGTAGTGAATTTTAGCCTTAAGCGAGCAAAGAAGGTTTTCAAAGTATTCTGGACTGAAATCTCGTAACTTAAGTTGAATTCTCTTTTTCAGGTGGTTAAGATTTTTTGCTTTGAAATCATTGGAATAGTCTCTCTGTTTTAGGTGAGCTTTTTCTTTTTAATGCATTCTTTAGAAAATTTTTTTGCATCAATTGCATTATTCTTAATTGCGAAGAAAGGCTTTGATTTACCAAATCTACTGATTGCAATCTATACTAAAACTTTCGCTTGAAACTTTGATTTAAACTTATATTTAATATTATTTTCAGTTTTGTCTTTATCTTGACTAAAAAAGCCATCATTTCCTGGTGTGTTTTGGCTGCTCAATGTAAAAGAGGACTTATCATCCATGATAATTTCAAACTCATTTGACAGTCGGAATTTTGAATTTGAATTTTAGAGCTTTCTGATACTTTCTTTCTTTTGAAATATTTAAGTCCATGCATGTTAAAAATTTTATAAACATAACTTCTATGAATTTCATATTTTAATGCAAGTTTTCTCTTGGAGATTTCAACTTTATTTTCAGCCTTGTTAATGAGTGAAGTAATTTTTCTTATGTCCATTTTGTATGGTTTTCTGTCGCTTCCTGACTTTCCTTTAAGGTTAATGTTGTCATCAACTCTTTTAATAGTATTATTAATTGTTCGCCTTGCAACTTTTATTTGCATAAAATGATGCACTGTAAATGTCCCTTTATCTGTAAATGTCCCTTTATCTATGTTATCTAAATAGAAGTTTCCAATAAGCTTTCATTTGTCATTTTTTTAAAATTCCATCCATTTTATTTATATAATTTTAGTTGCCAAAATCAGTATCAGATTATGAAATAAGAATGTCTGAATATATTTAACTTCAGAACTGCAGAAACGCTCAAATTTTGTGCAAATTTTTAGTGGCCTTGTGTTATATATATATATATATATATATATATATATATATATATATATATATACATACATACATACATACATACATACATACATACATACATACATACATACATACATACATACATACATACATACATACATACATACATACATACATATAAATATATATATATATATATATATATATATATATATATATATATATATATATATATATAAATTATGCCAGTGTATTCTACAAATAAAGTGCTCAATGTTCTTAAAGAACAGAGCAATAATAAATTAGCAAAAACTATTATCTAACTTTTATCTTCTACAGCATGTTTCACCATCAGTAGGCTCATCAGGCTTCCTGATGAGCCTACTGATGTTGAAACATGCTGTAGAAGATAAAAGTTAGATAAGTGTTTTTACTAATTTTTATATATATATATATATATATATATATATATATATATATATATATATATATATATATATATATATATATATATATATATATATATATATATATATATATATATATATTTGATTTATATTTTATTATATTAGTTTATTTTTATTTCAATAAACTATTTTTAAAATGATTTTTTTAGCTTAAACAATAATAATAAAAAGGAAATCAGAAGCCAAACATTTAAACTTTTAAATTCCAAAAACATTACACAATATGTAATCTAGTCAGTTTTTTGTTTGTTTTTCCTCATATAAAATGGCAAATATCTCTTTGATTTTTAGAAAAAATATTTGATAAAATACCTCTAATGTAAAAAATATTTAATACTGGTATCAGCAACTTATAAGAAAAAAAAATTAAAAACTTGATTTCATACATTGCAAGTTCTTTGCTTGCATGAGTGAACTTAACAATAAAAATAGTTGTAATTTTTTTTTAATTATAAAAATATATAAAAATGTCATAGGAGAAAAATTTATAAACAATATATACATTTTTCTGTTGTATTAGTCAAGAAATATACTTACTGGATCAATATTATTTACTACTCCTAAATTATATCCAAACTGGTATATATTTAAAGTTGTAATAGAAGAAACAGCAAACAAATAATAATTCCCACATTTTCTTTTTATGATTTTTTCATTAGAGATGCTTCTTAATAACCTATAATCTCTAGATTTGAGCATATTAAATTTTTATAATTTTTAGAAGGATAATAAAAGCTTATATGACAATTATTTCAAATTGTATCAAAATATAAAATTGGTTGCACAAATTAAAAATGTTCTGATGCAAAAAGAAAGTAATTATTTCTTATTTAATTATAGATTATAATCAGCATAATATGAAAAAGAAAAGAAAATTATATTAATCATATTTTTTAATTCTATTGTTTTTGTAAATTTCTTTTATAGTTTACAATATCATTACAGTTATTAAATATCACTATTAAATAGGATTTTTTATGTCATTAAATATCTCAAATGCTACAGGCTATATATTTAATTATTTGTTACCTATTAACAAATGATATGTTAATAGACAACAATTGTTTTAATTAGAGATTATTAAATACACACTTTTTATAATTTTATTTTATTACTTATTTATAAAAAAATACTTTTAAAAATATTCATAATTTGTTATATATTACAAAATATTTTTATTTAATATTTTTATAACTTTATGTTTTAAATCATAACATTTATTACATTTTAACTTTATCAACGGATGTTTTATTATTATTTAAAGATTTTAATAAAGGTATTTTATATTTAGCAACAGCATTTTCAATAATTCGTTACATAATGAATTGTTATGTAACTTACATGATATGTAAACTTTTAACGCATTATAAAACTTTATAATAAAAATAAAATCCGTTTATAAGTACGTATATAGTGAAATTTATCAGAGAAAAATGTTCGTAGAATAGTTGATTTAGCTGCACTTACTGGTTCTGGTGCATTAACAACTGCTAGATTGTATCCAAATTGTAGAGAAGAGCCTCCAAAACATACAACTGCAACAAGAATAAGTCGGATTGTTATTTCTTGAGGCATATTTAGTGTAATGCATGCATATACATATAACTTTGCAAAAAAAAAAAACGATTATTAACGAGAGTTTATGCGAGCATTGACAGTTAACCATGTGCTAAAAATCTTACAATATTAAACGCATTTTACAACTGCGAACTATTTTTCAAGTCAAGACTTTTTGAAAAATCGTACCGGAAATTTTACACCAATAATCCTAAACTTGTCGTAAATATAAATCTTGCCTCGCCAATCTTCAAAAACTTGTTAGTATATAAACGGATTGTTTCGCACTAAGCAAGTCATGAATGTATACATCAATATGTAAGGCAAATACACCAATGGATAAGCGTAGCATTTTTTGTGTAACGTAATGAATTTTACAATGAATTACGTTACCTAGTATCTAAGCTACATAAAGAATCATCTTATATGCATGACTTTCAAATATAATCTATTTTTTATTTATAACCGAAAAAAAAGCTAATAAATATACAATGCGGGTTTCGAAGTTGGGGACACAACAGTCAATTTCTATAAAAAAAAGTCCTCTATATCTTGAAATTCTAAAAAAAAAAAGTCCTTCAGAAAAAAAGTGGGGGAGGTCCTTGCCCTCTGGCCCCCCGTGGCGTCGACCATGTAATGCGGATCTGCAACGCTAATGATTCTTCATTAGCGATTGCGTTAATGTTGAATTGTAAATAACAAGTATTATTAACCACTATTCACCAGTAAAATTTGTTCAGCTGGTAAACAAGGTGAATCTCTGCTCAATCTAAGATTTTAAATTGTGGTATTTTTTAAAGAAAAATATTACAGTTTTTGAGTATTAAAATTGCTATGTTATATGAGTACATTGTTGTATGAATATATAACAAGAAAAATTATTTAAAAGAAAACCAGTAAATTTTAAAACTTTCGAATATAAGCTTTGTAATCTACAATAATCCGTACAGCATCCTTAGAAAATGCGAGAAAAGCTTTTTCAGCTTATTTTACAAAATTATGTAAAAAAAGTGACTTGAAAAAATCTAAAATTATGTGTATGCAAAAATTTAGTTTATTCAACGTTATACAAACGTCTGTAAATGTAGGTAAAATATAAGTATATTAATAATATAAGTAAATTAAGTTGACTTAGCAGACCGTGAATGTATTATGTATCAATAAATTGTTTCAAAGTCATCATTTGTTGTACGATGTAATTAATTATGGAAAAAACATAAACTACTGTGCCGTACAAACTATTTATCTTTTCCTAATATTTCAACCTGCGGTATAGTGTATGGTATTTTATGCGTTATATTATGCGGTAAGGGTAGAGTGGTAAAGCGCTCATTGCCTCATAAGCAAGAAGTTCTAAGTTTAAGCCCCTCCACGCCCCTGGTAGTAACGCAGCTTTTGCCAGTTTTTGGTTAGGTTTAAAAAGTTCAAGGCGTTTAAAAACACATTAGGAGTCTAGACTCTATACCCACATTTCTCAGTATAAGTACTACTGTGTATTTTGTTGTTGTTGTTTTTGTTGTTGTTGTTGTTGTTGTTGTTGTTGTTGTTGTAGCTGCTGTCGTTGTTGGTGTTGTTTTATTAAAACATTACAAATTCGTGATTGTAAGTATAAACTGATTTTAGATTTACAATGTTTAAAATAAAACAAAATATCATATAAATATATATATATATATAATAAAAACTATTCATTCCAATAAACAAAGTTTTTTCTGCACCAATAATGAAGACCATATCAATAGCATTATGCACAGAAGTGTTAAGTATAACATTTGGTCAAATTGAGCTAAGTACACAAAAATTGTCGTATTTTTTGAAACATTATTGTGCCTAAATATGGTAACAATATTGAGATAACATATCTTGCGAAATGTATCTCAATATTGTTGGTGACTATTGTAATCTAACCTAATCAATATCCATCATATGATTTACGAGAGATTGTATTGATTTTTATGTAGTATTTTAAAAATATGCAATAATTTTAGATAATACCGATCCTCCAGTAAACTATAATTTGAGTGATGAATTTTCCAATTCTTGTCATCAAAAAAGTAACTCCGAAGATATATTGTTAAACTCAAATTCCGGTAGGAGCAGTTTTTAAGTTACTTTTTTTTTACATTAATAATATTTGTTGTATAAAAATAAGTTTGTATTTATTATAATACACAACCATATTCAATAAATTTATTACAACGTTTTTTTCACAGAAATCAAAAGACAAAGAAATAAGAAATCAAATCCTTTGGAAAAGAACTATATGTAAAAATAAACGTATTAGAGGAGAGGAATATATTAACAGAAATGTAAAACTATGCTAGAAAAAATACCTTTGAAGATAGATTGCAGTAAATGCAGGTAAAAAATATTTTTTTATTGTTAATAACAAATAGTTTGTGTTTGTCGCTGTTTTGCAGATTATTTTATAATGTTGTATCTTAGTTTTAGATTTAAATACAATGACAATTGTAAGTATGAAATGCAAATGAATATTCATCAAGAGTACCGGAGTTTTGGTGATTCCGAGAGATAAAAGCAACACATTGCATCTTTAATAATAACAGTCCCAATTGCGCGTCGGCGTACTGATGCTTAAAAGAGAAAAGGCAATATCGAAACAGTATTATTTAAAGACTGTTAGTGGTGAATTGAAAAGAGTCTGCTTGAAATTCTTCTGTGGCACATTTTCATTAAGCCATCGAGTAGTAGAAGACATTGCAAAAACTTTCTCTGAAACAGGAAACTGCAGTGGATGTGATGAAAGAATTGATCTTAAACCTCATAATACACCAACGACAACACAATATTCAAAGTCAAGGCTCATATTGATTCATTCCCCAGAATGGAGTTGCATTGTTGCAGGAGGGAATCCAGCAGTATATATTTGGTATCTGATTTAAACATTAGCAAAATGCACCGTCTTTATCTAGGGCGACAAGATTCAATTCCTGTTTCCTTTTATGTATACAAAAAAAGTATTTTATTCTTATGATCCACAACTATGTTTTTATGTTCCGAAGAAAGACCAATGTGTGAAATGTAAGGTGTATAATTTGGTAGTAAATAAAACAGCTTCAGAAGATGACTGGCAGCAACATAAAACGAGAGAACGCAACTCTGTAAAAATGAAAGGGGACGACAAAAATAGGTCGTCTGCAGACTCATCTTTTAAAAGTTGTAACGTTTGACCTGCAGAGTATACTAACTATTCCGTATTTTGGGGATTCGGAAATATATTACTAGAGAATGCTGAATGCGTACAATTTTACAATATTTGAAAATCCATCAAAAAATGAATTTTGATATCTATGAGATGAATGTAATGGTCAAAAAGGGAGCATTGAAATAGGCTCATTTATCTTTGTTACCCACAACAGTCAATCATGTTGCTTCGTTTTCAGACATATGCGGTGGGCAAAATCGTAACAAGCATGTGTCAGCTCCCATGTTATATGGTGTGAATAAAATAAATAATCTAAATATAATAGATTTGAAATATATGGAATCCGGCCATTTCTATTTAGAAGTAAATGCAATGCATTCAACTTTGGGGAGGGCAAGGAAACATAAGAAAATATATACCACGAGAAAATGGGCTCTGCTGATATCCACGGCACGTATTAACCCAAACCTTACAGCATGCAAGCACTTCATCATAACGACTTTTATTACCTTAAGGAGCTTACAAAAAACATTAGGCACAACGCAACCAAAAATAAAATTGGCGAAACCATCAATTGGTTACAAATAAAGTGGCTGCGTTTTGAAAAAGAAAAACCCTACATAATCCAATACAAATATAATTCATTGGATGAGCAATTCTTTGATAATGATGTTAACAAGAAGAGGAATGCTCAGGTATTAATATTAAATTTATTAAATTACAATGTTCAGCTTAATAAAGTAATAAATATAATTTTTTGTTGACAGGTGAAGAATTGGAATAAAATTTTATTAAAAGAGGCATATCCACGCCTGCTTCAAATTAGCGAGAAAAAAAAATAGAAAGATTTAGAGTCATTAATCTGTACTGGTGTTATACCGGAGAAATATAAATATTTCTACAATTCTATGCTTTCAACATTCAGAGGAACAAGTTGCAATTCAGATGAAGATATGCCCTGATTAATTGATATAAATTTAATTAATAATTTTGTTTTATTATATAAAAATGTTTTTATATTTTACGTACATAAATACTTAGTTCTAATCTACCTTTCAGTATAACAGAATATTAAAAAAACATAGTAATTAAATGTGTGTCCACAACTTGTAAGGACACATTTGTGTTAAGTACATTTATAAAGATGCAAAATGTGGTAAGTACTAAAATGTAGGTATATTTTATCATATTTCTATCTCAAATACAGATGCTAGAAAGTTTTCAAGTTTTTTTATACATAAATGATGAATCAGTGATTATGATAATGTATTAACTGATTCTTTAAATTCATAAATAAAACAATAGTTAAATGTTAAACTTTCAAAATGCTCCCCTGTAAAATTACATCTGTGGCACTTAACACTTCTGTGCATAATGCTATCGATATGGTCTTGTCACCAAGAAACCGCTTTATTTTAGATGTGATACATAATTTACAAATGATTTCAATTTTAAAACGCCTCATGGTAGCATTAACATTAAAATCTCATATAATAAACTATGAGATAATCAAAAACAGACAAATATTTTGAGAAAATTTAAACAAAAATTCGATTTGTCTAATTTTATGATTGTGGCATTTTTGAATATTAGTTTGTTATAAAGATAATGGCCGCAATGTGAAATATAGAAACGTGAGAGTTATGTTTTTTAATATAATATTTTAAATCATCATATTCCTCAATTATTCGCTACATCTTTAAGAAGAGATAAGCCTAAATTTACATATTAGCATTAAAAACAAATTTTGATAATTTTAAAAACGATAATTTTATAAACAAATTTAGTTAATTTTATAAACGTATAGCGCATTAGGAAGTTATACCAAAGATTCAACATAGGGAAACTTTTTTAAATTCTAATTGACTCACATAAAGTTACAAGCAACACCCACTAAGTTTGGAATTAATAAAAAACAAAGAATAGAGTTAAAAAGAAACGATTGACAGAAGACTTGAAAAATTGTAGATTGTAAGAGTCAGGAAAACATGAAAATAGGAAAGAGTTCCGAAAATTTCAAGTGCGTAGAAAAAAGCTAGACGAATAAATGTTTTTAGAGAATGCTTAGCAGATAAAGTAAAATGATGTAACTTTGGTGAATGACGAGTCAAGCAAAAACGAGTTTTCATCAATAGAAGTAGAATTATAGCTCATTTGAGAAACGAGCATAATATATTAGTAGTTGTATGAAGAAGAATTAGATTCAATTTATTGGCGATAGAAGAGTGGCTAAAACTTGGCAGATAAAGCAGGTCCAACTACGTTTACTTTGCGATTTTAAACCTTCTCTAAATAAAAATAGCAATATTAAAAGAACCAGACAAAGTATGACAAGAGTATTACATACAGAGATGAATAAGAGATTTACAAAGGTAGAATTTGGAATCAGAAGTGAGAAGACTTTTTGTAAAGACAGAAGTATAAAGTTGAGTCGTTTGCAAATTAAGCCAATATAGATGTATAGATGTCAGCAAGATCATAGAAGTAGATAATAAAAAAAAACAGGACAAAAGATAGAACTTTAAGGTAAACCAGAAGTTACTAAAAAGAAAAAACAGTGTTGGCTTTTTTTTATCAGTTCCTATTTTTTTTTTTTCTTTTTAAAACTCAAATACATTTTCCTACTTATACCTGCAGTTCTTATATCTACTTATACCTGCAGTTCTTATACCTACTTATACCTGCAGTTCTTATACCTGCAGTTCTTATACCTACTTATACCTGCAGTTCTTATACCTACTTATACCTACTTATACCTGCAGTTCTTATACCTACTTATACCTGCAGTTCTTATACCTACTTATACCTGCAGTTCTTATACCTACTTATACCTGCAGTTCTAAATCCACTGTTAATAGTTACAAACATAAAAAGTTTAAGAAATTGTTAAGAGTTACAAATTTAAAAAGTTGAAAATTGGTTCAGGCCTATTGAAGTCCGCGGTTCGAAGCCGGTACTGGCCATATACGCAGTCTAAATTTATAAAATTCAAATTAAAAAAAAATTTTCAGAAAATGTTATAAATTTTTGTAGTTATTTTTTTTAATTTTGTATTTTTCAGTAAAGAAAAAGTTACATTAACGACAGTATATTTGCAAAAATTAATTGTAAAAAGAATTTTTTTTAGAAAAAGGATAATATTAGTTCAGTCATTCGTTTTTATAGCTTTTTAAAAGATACGCTATACTGTCAAAATAAATTTTTGTAGCATTGTCCCTTTTGAGTATTTTTTTTTTTTTTTTTATGTTAAAAATATTGTTTGTGGTTGGCATAATATTTCTCCATTAACCCTCAGTTAAGACAACATACTGTTTATCAGGGTTGTTTTGGAAGGAAGCAACTCATTTGTAAATAACTTTTTTTAATAAGCATTTTTTATTCATTGGGAAATCAAGTTTTATTTTGCAATCACAATTATAAGTATTTTTTTACTGGAATTTTGATTATAAAAATAAATTTCAAACTCATCAATAAATAAAAATCATTCTGAAATTCATCTTTTATTAATTAAAGCAGCAGCTTTTTTTTGTGTGTGGACTTTTATGATTGGAAAATAAAACTTAAATATATAAAACAGCCAAGAAAAATTGGATATAAGAACTAATCGAAAATGGTTAAAGCGATATGATTTAAACAACAAGTGAGCAATTCTCCAGATAGCTTTAATAACAAATTTCCACGATCTACAGTATCAAATGCTTTCTGCAAATCAATAAAAACTCCACAAGTAAAGATGCTGTCGACGAACCTCACCAAAAGATAAAATTATATCTATGAGTGCTTAGTAAAATGCTTTTTTGCAAAAGGCATTCTGTAGTTTACATAGACACTTGTAAAGCTATCAAATATCTTGTTCAAAGTATTTTCCTGAATCAAAAGTGTTCATATGTAAAATGAATGTCAGGTGTTTAAATAGCGTATAATTTTGCGAAATTAGAAACACATAGGTACGTGACATGAAATTTTTAAATTAATCAAACACTAGATTGTTTTATATCATTAGAAAGGTTCTTAATTCAGTATTTTAAAGACGAAAAAATTATCAAAAATGAACAATTCTACAAAAAGTAATGGCATTTTGAGTACAGAATTTTTGATATTTGGACTTCTTGATATTGATTTTTGGACTTCTTGAAGAAACTTAAAACGTCATAACTGGGTCAATTCTTATCGAAATACATAAAACTTGGTATCAAAAGATAGGTCTAACAAAGGGCATTTTAACAATGTTTATAAATAACATTTTAACAATGTTTATAAAGAATTCATTAAAGATAATAGCAATTTTGTCTCTGTCAAAAACATTTTTGCTCATTTTTGTTTGAAACCGATTTGGTAAAACAGTGTTTTGTTTAGTTTCTTTTTTCCAGTTTATATCCTTTATTATATTCCATTTTTTCTATCATTTTTATAGAATTTTCAAGCAGATTGGAGTAAAAGTTTTCTTTGACTTGTTTTTTAATTTTTCAAAAACGCTTAAAAACAGATAAAAATGATACTGTAGCACTGTTGCCTATAAGGCGATAGATATTGCAGAAAATTTAAATAAAAAGTTCTATAATGTAATTAAATAACCCCTTTTGCATATCTGAAATCTTTCTGGTATTCCCTGACCAGCTAAAACTAACAAAAATTGTTCCTGTATTTAAAAAAGGGGATAACTCATTTGCTTCTAACTACAGACTAATTTCTATTATACCACGTATTTCAAAAATATTAGAGCGCATAATGCACAATAGATTTTATAACTATCTATTAAATCACCACCTATTAAATAATAGTAAACGTGGTTTATCTGCGGTTAATTTTGAAGATATCGATGCGGCAGTGAGGAACCCAGAATTTTTTTGTGTTTAAGATCTGGAGGTTAAGAAAAAAAAAAACCTTAAATTTCATCTCCTCCTCCACCCCAAATGTGAGGGGCAACAAGTTAATTAAATATTTTTTTTACTAATCTCAACTAGATTTTTATTTATCAATAAATTTTAAGCTTCATAATATCAGTTTTAGCGTTCAAAAATTATGACCATATTAAATTTGTAAACCCCTACTCCCCAAAATTGAGGGGGAACGGAAGGGTTAGAGAAAACTATGAAACTTAAATGTTATCGACGAATATAAGTCAAGTTGAGAATAGTATAAAAATTTTTTATCAACTTGTTGTTCCTCACGTTGGGGTGGGAGAGACGATGAAATTTAAGGGTTTTTTTTGTTTCCAGCCTCTAATTATTTCAATTTCTTGCTAAACATCATTATTTGACATAAGTATAAACATACAAATGTTTGGAGTTTGCTCCATGTCTGGAAGTTAGCTAACTCAAACACCAAAAAATATTAAATCCGTCACTGTGATGCAGATCATATATCTTAAAAAACTAAATAGAATATTTAGTTTTTTAAGATATATGATCTGCATGCACGGTATGATTTAGCAAATGGTATGCTATTTATTTAAACATACTTACACCAAAGGTTTAAAGTCGCTATGCACACTGAAGACAAGCTTTTATTTGTACAAAACCTTATTGAAATCTAAGTTAATTTTTAAAAAAGCAAAGCCACTCCTTATGTAAATTCTATAAATGACAACAACATTGAAAACTTACCAACAAATTTACTTAATGCTATGTTTAATCAAGTTTTAAAAAAAGAATCTAAAAAGCGTAAACTTTCCCAACAAAATTGTGTAATGAAATTGCATTAAAAATTACATCGATAAGGAAATGGGTACCTCGCAATTCAAGTGGTGATAAATGCCTACTAGAACACTGGGGAAAAACAAAAAAAGTTTTCTATTCTTTCGCATGAACTAACGTACAAACAACAAGTTGTTCTTCTGAACAACTCACTCGAGGGAAACATAGTAAACTATTTACGTCATTCACTATCTTATACAAATGCTGAAACCATACTTTGAATGCAAAAAAATAATTTATAATTATTTTTTCAAGATTCAAGATCGACTTCCTGTTCAATCCAATCAAAATAAGAAGACATTTTGTAAAGACAGAAGTATAAAGTTGAGTCGTTTGAAAATTAAGCCAATATAGATGTATAGATGTCAGCAAGATCATAGAAGTAGATAATAAAACAAAACAGGACAAAAGATAGAACTTTAAGGTAAACCAGAAGTTACTAGAAAGAAAAAAGAGTGTTGGCTTTTTTTATCAGTTCCTAATTTTCCTTTTTCTTTTTAAAACTCAAATACATTTTCCTACTTATACCTGCAGTTATTATACCTATTTATACCTGCAGTTCTTATACCTACTTATACCTGCAGTTCTTATACCTACTTATACCTGCGGTTCTTATACCTACTTATACCTGCGGTTCTTATACCTACTTATACCTGCAGTTTTTATACCTACTTATACCTGCAGTTTTTATACCTGCAGTTCCTATACCTACTTATACCTGCAGTTCTTATACCTACTTATACCTGCAGTTCTTATACCTGCAGTTCTTATACCTACTTATACCTGCAGTTCTTATACCTACTTATACCTACTTATACCTGCAGTTCTTATACCTACTTATACCTGCAGTTCTTATACCTACTTATACCTGCAGTTCTTATACCTACTTATACCTGCAGTTCTAAATCCACTGTTAATAGTTACAAACATAAAAAGTTTAAGAAATTGTTAAGAGTTACAAATTTAAAAAGTTGAAAATTGGTTCAGGCCTATTGAAGTCCGCGGTTCGAAGCCGGTACTGGCCATATACGCAGTCTAAATTTATAAAATTCAAATTAAAAAAAAATTTTCAGAAAATGTTATAAATTTTTGTAGTTATTTTTTTTAATTTTGTATTTTTCAGTAAAGAAAAAGTTACATTAACGACAGTATATTTGCAAAAATTAATTGTAAAAAGAATTTTTTTTAGAAAAAGGATAATATTAGTTCAGTCATTCGTTTTTATAGCTTTTTAAAAGATACGCTATACTGTCAAAATAAATTTTTGTAGCATTGTCCCTTTTGAGTATTTTTTTTTTTTTTATGTTAAAAATGTTGCTTGTGGTTGGCATAATATTTCTCCATTAACCCTCAGTTAAGACAACATACTGTTTATCAGGGTTGTTTTGGAAGGAAGCAACTCATTTGTAAATAACTTTTTTTAATAAGCATTTTTTATTCATTGGGAAATCAAGTTTTATTTTGCAATCACAATTATAAATATTTTTTTACTGGAATTTTGATTATAAAAATAAATTTCAAACTCATCAATAAATAAAAATCATTCTGAAATTCATCTTTTATTAATTAAAGCAGCAGCTTTTTTTTGTGTGTGGACTTTTATGATTGGAAAATAAAACTTAAATATATAAAACAGCCAAGAAAAATTGGATATAAGAACTAATCGAAAATGGTTAAAGCGATATGATTTAAACAACGTGTGAGCAATTCTCCAGATAGCTTTAATAACAAATTTCCACGATCTACAGTATCAAATGCTTTCTGCAAATCAATAAAAACTCCACAAGTAAAGATGCTGTCGACGAACCTCACCTATAGATAAAATTATATCTATGAGTGCTTAGTAAAATGCTTTATTGCAAAAGGCATTCTGTAGTTTACATAGACACTTGTAAAGCTATCAAATATCTTGTTCAAAGTATTTTCCTGAATCAAAAGTGTTCATATGTAAAATGAATGTCAGGTGTTTAAATAGCGTATAATTTTGCGAAATTAGAAACACATAGGTACGTGACATGAAATTTTTAAATTAATCAAACACTAGATTGTTTTATATCTTTAGAAAGGTTCTTAATTCAGTATTTTAAAGACGAAAAAATTATCAAAAATGAACAATTCTACAAAAAGTAATGGCATTTTGAGTACAGAATTTTTGATATTTGGACTTCTTGATATTGATTTTTGGACTTCTTGAAGAAACTTAAAACGTCATAACTGGGTCAATTCTTATCGAAATACATAAAACTTGGTATCAAAAGATAGGTCTAACAAAGGGCATTATATATATATATATATATATATATATATATATATATATATATATATATATATATATATATATATATATATATATATATATATATATATATATATTATATCGACAAATGTAGATTTTTAAAAAGAAAATATTATCATTTAATTGAAATTCATAATTTTTATTTGTATTTTTTAATATATTCTAACAGGGTACCATCAAATATGATTTCGATACTTTAGGTTGATAGACTAGAAGTCCTTTTGGCTTCGGTCACACCCTCTGACCCAATATCAAGATTATTACTTAGTATTTTCATATAAAAATGCATGCAATTTAGTATCAAAAGAAAGAAAGGTTTTAGGGATAAATGCATGAAAAGGGTGCAAGAGGGTATTATTCGGAAGCTCTACACCTCTCACACATTGGGTAGGGTGGGTTAAAACTTAAATATTATTTTTTTGGAATAATAAATAGTATTTATATAAAACACAAATTTTTCATAAAAAAAGTCAAACTCAACTATATACAAAAATTAATATACAAAAATTAATATACAAAAAGATTATATACAAGTATCAACTTAATAAATATATACATACACACTATACATACACCTATCAATAAGTGTATATAGATTCAGCTAAAAGAATCTATATAAACTTATTAATAAGTATATTTATAGTTGTTAATAACTACATTTCTGAATCCTCTGCCATCCCTCTTCCATCATCAGGCCCATATGCGGAAGGCCCTTTTGATTTAGGCCCAGGGTGGCTTTGGCACCAAACCAAGAAATCATTCCTAGACAAGTCTATATTTAAAACAAAAATATTAAATGAGTGAATTAAAATGAAAAACAAAAATTAAAACACAGCAAAAAACTTACCAAGGAGGTCTTGGTTTTCACTCTGGGTGCCAGATTGCAGTGATGACGTGGATGAAGCTGGTAAATTTAATTTTTTAAATTTTTAATATGAAATAAGTTTAATAAAAATTATAAAAAATAGTGTTCATTAAGTAAAAAACCATTTAAAAAAACAAATTTACAACATCATTAAGATATATCTACCAAGTTCCTCCCTTTTGCGCCTCTTACCTTTTTTAGTGTCTAGAGTGTCTTTAGTGTAATAGAAAGTGAGAAATACCTTTTATATTGTCGCTTCAAGACAACTTGCACAGCATCAAGACACGCAGAAGTCATTTTTTTAAGCTGTTTATCAATGAAGCTTATACGAGTGTTAGTGGTTAGCAATGGAGCATATACTGATTTTAAAATGTTAGGGGCAAGAGTATTCCCAAAAAAATCTGTTCTTCTACAAAACTGAGCAGCTGGATTAGATTTACTATTTGTAATTATTAGCAAAACTTTTTTTCACTAACTACCAGAAACATGATCAAAAGTTGCATCCTCAGCTAATACATAAAACTTTTTCGTTCAAGGCTCAGTAGGAAGTTTTCCAAACAATGCAAGCACACATATTTCTTTTATGGCAGCTTTATTACAAAATGCCCCTCTTAGAATTGCTTGCAAACTTTTACATTTTACTGTTCCAACAATGAGGAAATGTTTAAACTCACTGTAATGGTTCATAAAAATGAAACAATTATGAAAAAGAATATGAAGCTGATTTCCACGATATCTAGGAATAAAACTTTGTAGTAGATCGTTTTTATCTAAAAAATTTACAAATTTTTTTGGATCACCTTTGACGTCTATAAACCTCATATTAATCATGGCTAAAACAATTTTAACTGCCATACAATCATTTCCAAATAACTAACAACTCTCACACTCAAGAGACTTTAATGCTGAACGACATGAAACTGCAATTGTGTCAAAAGGGTGCAAATGGCAGTTCAGCTTATTCAAATTTTTGCCCCAGGTTCCACAAACTTTGCTTATAGTAAGATGGTTGACTGCAACTCTGTCTGACATTGTGTTAGATATATTTTCAATAATCGAGTCATGACATTCATCAAGCTACTTTGGTAAAAATCTGAATAAACAAATGCCATATAATCAATTGAAGTGCATATTTGACTTTCATAATCAAATGCTGTTCCTCCTGGTAACTGATCTAATGTGGACACTTTCTCGTGTTGTAGCATCAAACCCAAGAATAGGATTATTATTATGCATAGCCTACTCTGCTGCTTGCAAATCTGAAATACTGCCAAGTTCACGAGCTCTTTGCTCAACAGTACTTCAATGAGGAATATTATTAAAAATAACACCCATATAATACCCTATTTTGCTCATAAGATATGGAATGTTACCTGTTGGTTATATTACACAACAACATATTATAAATTATTATTCTTATTTCTAATAAATATGTTTTTTCATCTTCTGGCATAACTACATCTCTTTCCTCCTTAATCTGGAGCAAATAATTCTCCAAACTAGCAATTACCCTGTTACTTGTAAAAAGCAGCAGGATTATGCTTAGTTTTGAGTTGCCTTAACTTATGCTTTTCATTACGTCTTATTCGCTATAACCTGCAGATGTTGATGTTAAACTAGTTAAAGGAGATAAAACATTCATATTGATACATGAAACATCTGAGAAGCCTGATGATAATACAATATTAGGCAAACTCGATATATGGCTTAAAAAAGGTTATTGCAAAATTCAAAAAAACGCCTAATGTCCTTAGCCCTGTTATAATTTCTAGACCAATTTAATGATTAAAATATGAGACTTCTAATCTGATTTTTACATGTTTCTAGAAACGAATCACTATTTTTTGTAAATAATAAAAAAATATGTCTATTTCTACAAACTGTATTACACTCTGTATTAGAGTCAATGCCTATTTGCGACAATTCAAAATTAGCAGTTAAATACTTTTTGCATTCACTATAAAACACAAACTTTCTTTTTGGCCCCATGATAGCAGAAAAAAAAAGTTTAATTATTATAAATAAAAAATAATACATTTAAATAATGGGTAATATAATGACATTAAAATTGCTAACTATATTACAACTATTTAGTACAATTAGATAACCTATATCCAACATCATTATTGTTATTACTCGTACACTCGACCCCTCCTCACTGCGAGTGTATCGCATTATTGAAGCTTAAAAAGTTATCTAATTAGAGTATAATGTTAAGGTGTCTGAGTATGCTTTTTTTTCAATGAAGTTTGGTAGGTAGTAAGAAAAAAAGGTTATTAAGGGTGAGAGAATATATCAGAAAAATGAATCAGCATTCCTTCGATGTATACTTGATGTCCAAACAACAACAAAACTTTACCTAATTGGAGTAGAGTTTTAAAGTGTCTGAGTATGCCTTTTTTTTCAATGAAATTTGGCAGGTAGTAAGAAAAAAGTTAATTAAAGGTGAGAGAATATATTAGAAAAATGAACCAGCATTCCTTCGATATATACTTGATGTCCAAAAAAAAGAAAATTTTAACAACAATCAAATTCATAATAAATAAAATTTTACATCAAAAAATCCATGGAAAATTCAATTTCCATAATTCTAGTACTCAAAAAATATCTATGTTGATACATATTTCTGAAAAATATGTATCAACATATTTTTTAGAAATATGTATCAACATAGATATTTTTTAAAACAGAGCAAAACAAGTTCATACCATGCAACTTTTGAACAAACTTGAAAAAGCGTATTACAGAAAAAACGGTTTCGTAAAATCCGCATTTACGCGTGCCTAATATAGGTCTTTAATGCTGTACATTTCAAACATACTTGCTTGCTTACAAAAAAATGATTCATTTATTCAACATGAACATAATAGACATACGTTTTGTAAAATTTTATAAAATATCGACTTTTTGTACGTTCCCAAGATACCAAAATATATATGTTGATACTATTTTGAAAAAGCTCACTCTTAACTTTCAAGAAACTTGTCGAACGGAAATCAAAATAGTTATCAGTAACTAGGAGACAGTAGGTAAAAAATAAATAAGGCACTTTTCTGTTAACAATTTTTATTGAAAACTTCCAACAAGTCTAATTATCCGGCACACCATAAATGTAATACAAGTTGTTGAAGTATTAAACTATAAAAACAATGCTTCTGACTCCTTATCCCAGATTATTTTAAAAGCATCTCTTAAATGAAAATGACATAATATATACAAATATTTAGGTTTAGAAATTACTGCGTGTTAAGAATGAAAAAAATTGGCAAAAAGCTAACACAAAAGCAACAGTCACAGCCAGATATAGCCAAGTTGCTACACCATTACTAAACTTTTCTACAAAAGACTAGAAAAATCGAGAATAATTTATATACAGGGAGCAAACAAAAGTTGTATTATTGTTACTCTAATAATTTTAAAATAAATTTTTTTGTTAAATTAAAATTCTAAATTACTCTGCTTATTAAATTTTTGATTTACATTGCCTTTAATTTTTAAAAATTTCATTATCATAGTATTATACAATGACGACCAATATGTTGTACCCCCGTATTGCAAACAATTTGAGATTACTTTTTCGCTCAGAAATGATATAAATTGAGGACTATAGTGTGACAATAAACAAGAAAAGAAAAGTCGACAATAAGAAAAGTACGAAAATAAGCATAAACAAAAGTGAAATTAATATAATTTTAGGAGAAAAAAATGTCAAAAGCACCAGCGATTGGAATCGATCTTGGAACGACATATTCTTGTGTTGGAGTTTTTCAACATGGGAAAGTTGAAATAATTGCTAATGAGCAAGGAAATCGTACAACTCCAAGTTATGTTGCTTTTACCGACACCGAAAGATTAATTGGGGATGCAGCGAAGAATCAAGTCGCCATGAATCCGTCAAATACAGTATTTGGTATGAATTACACTAGTTATGTTTTTTCTTTTCTTTTTAAATATAGATAAGCGAACAATGCTTTAAGGACCTAACATCAAATATGTATACAATGGTTGCAAGTTGATGATAACAGACAAGACATGAAACGGGTTTTTTTTTTTGCTTTTTTTTAGATGCAAAAAGATTGATTGGAAGAAAATTCAACGATCCGTCGGTTACTTCGGACAGAAAACATTGGCCTTTCAATGTGAGTTTATTGATGTTTGTGATTTTGTGTTACTCTCTCTTGAGCGTTTCTTGAACTCTATTTTTTCCCGAAGACTGCGTTTCTATGTTTTATATATGTTCAACGTTTTCCTCCCAAAAATTGTAACATTATTTATTTAGGTTATTGATGAGGGGTCTAGACCAAAAATTCAAGTTGAATTTAAAGGAGAAACTAAATCTTTTTACCCGGAGGAGATATCATCTATGGTTTTGCTAAAGATGAAAGAAATTGCAGATGCTTATCTCGGCAAAAAAGTCACAGATGTTGTAATTACTGTGCCAGCTTACTTTAATGATTCGCAAAGACAAGCGACTAAAGACGCTGGAGTTATTGCCGGATTAAATGTCCTACGTATTATTAACGAGCCAACTGCAGCTGCTATTGCTTACGGCCTCGACAAAAAGATAGGAAAAGAGAAAAATGTGCTTATTTTTGATTTGGGCGGTGGCACCTTTGATGTTTCTATACTTGCCATAGAAGATGGTATATTCGAAGTAAAATCGACTGCAGGCGACACTCACCTTGGTGGCGAAGATTTCGATAATCGTCTGGTAAACCATTTTGTTGAAGAATTTAAGCGAAAGCATAAAAAAGACATTTCTAGCAATAAAAGAGCTCTTCGACGTCTAAGAACAGCGTGTGAAAGAGCCAAGAGAACGCTTTCAGCGAGTACACAAGCGAGCGTTGAAATTGACTCGCTGTTTGATGGTATTGATTTTTACACGTCAATTACTCGAGCACGTTTTGAAGAGTTATGCATTGATTTGTTTAGAGGTACTCTTGGCCCCGTTGCTGATGCCATTAGAGATGCTGGGAAAAACAGCAGCGGTCAAAACTTTTCCAAGTCTGATATCCACGAGGTCGTTTTGGTTGGCGGTTCTACTCGCATTCCAAAAGTACAAAGTCTTCTCCAAGAATTTTTCAACGGAAAAGAACTTAACAAATCCATTAATCCAGACGAAGCTGTAGCCTATGGTGCTGCCGTTCAAGCAGCCATTTTGGCTGGCGATAAACATGAGGCCGTTCAGGATCTTTTACTTCTTGATGTTGCTCCTCTATCACTTGGAATAGAGACTGCTGGAGGGGTGTTTACTCCATTGATTAAGAGAAACACTACTGTTCCAACAAAGTATTCTCAAATATTTTCTACGTATGCTGATAATCAACCTGGCGTACTAATTCAGGTTTTTGAGGGTGAAAGAAGCATGACAGCTCATAATAACTTACTTGGTAAATTTGAGCTTTCTGGAATTCCACCGGCTCCTAGGGGAGTCCCTCAAATTGAAGTAACCTTCGATGTCGATGCCAATGGCATTTTAAATGTTTCCGCAATGGACAAGAGCACTGGAAAAGAGAACAAGATCACTATCACAAATGATAAAGGTCGTCTTTCTAAAGAGGACATCGAAAGAATGGTCCAAGAAGCAGAAAAGTACAAAGCCGATGACGATCTTCAGCGAGACAGAGTTCAAGCGAAAAACTCTTTGGAAAGCTACTGTTATAATATGAAGCAAACTGTAGAAGACGAAAAAGTTAAAGGCAAAATTAGCGAAGAAGATAAAAAAACGATTCTTAAAGGTTGCAAAGAAACAGTGGAGTGGCTTGATAGAAATCAAGTAAGTTATGCGTTGTTGGTTATTTTTGACTTTTGAGTTCTGTCATAATTAAGGTTACCAGACATCCGGCTTTTGCAGAGGAGAATACAGCACCAAAACTGTACAAATAATTTTTTTTTATCGTGTTCTCCGTAAAAACCGGACGTCTGGCAGCCCTAGTCATAATTATGATCTTAATATCTTTAACAAATCGCAATAATGTATTAACTTTTTTTTTTCTTACATACGTAGACTGCCGAAAAAGACGAGTTCGAACACAAACAAAAAGAGCTTGAGAAAATATGCAACCCTATTATTACAAAACTTTATCAAGCTGGCGGTGTTCCTGGAGGCATGAATGACGCCATGCCTGGAGGCATGCCGGGTGGCTCTTACAAACCTAGTTCTAGTGGACCAACTATAGAAGAAGTCGATTAAAAGTATTGGTTTACTTAGTGTATTATAAAACTTTTTTCATTGTTGTACGATATTTGTAAATACTTTTAACGCATGTATATTTTATAGAGTTAATAAAAATGACATTTTTAAAAATGATGTTGTCAATTTCCTCCGTTTCACAGTTTAAATACCATAGATGTAGAGGCGGGAGAGGAAGGGGAAGGGGAGGAGAAGGGGAAAGGCAGGGAAGGGGAGGAGGAGGGAAGGGGAGGGGGAGGAGAAGGGGAGGCGGAGGGAAGGGGAGGGGGAGAGAAGGGGAGGGGGAGAGAAGGGGAGGGGGTTCACAAAATCCAAAAATTAACTTTTTGGATTTTGTGTAGTTAAACCACTTAATTATTTTTTTATGCTGATTTCAAATTACCTTTTCTTTTTTTATCATAATAAATACTTAGCCTTCAACTTCAATTTCAATAAAAGTGATTATTTTGACAAAACAATCAATTGTTAAGTTAAATGAAACCGTTATTATTATCAAAGTAGAATCCATAGTAAATATTTATCTTTTCAATTTATCAATAAAATACGTAATCATTATGTGTAGTTATAAATACAACAAAAATAGGCATTATACATGAAATCAAGGAATAATTTGTCACAATTAATGAAAATGCAAAATAACTTCATAGCAGCCGTGGTGTACTGAATGGAGTTCTTTCTCAGAATTGAGAGGTCTGAGGTTCGATGTCGGCTCTGGCCAGATAAGTGACATTGGTAAAGAAGGAGGTGTGAACTTCCTAGTTAAATTGCTCTTTTAGGGTGCTTTGTGGTAAGAATCTTAGTTCTTCTTGGTGCACAACTAAAAAAATAAAAAAAGTCACCGTTGGTGATTGTGGATTGTTGTGAGAACTTTCCAAAAAGAAACTTTAAATTTTTAAGCTTGTTCTTCTGTAGACATTAGACGGCGTTTTTTTGTATTTTTATTAACAATTATGATTTTAAATGAAGTGGATCTTTGCTGCAATTATCTACTGTATTACTAAAATAAACATCCCATTCATCAATCGATTTTGACATTAAAAAGATCGTTCTATTTTTCCATGTATTTATTGACATCTGATTCGCAAGTAAATGAGTTGTCTTGTAATTTTAAACAAGCTAAGATAATAAATTCTTTTGGACGCCAAATGTAAAGTTTACAGTTCTTTTTTTGCTAACCCGCTCTGTCTCAGTTGTTTCTGTCACTGGTTCCAACTTTTATATTTTCAAAATTTTTTAACAATGAAACACATTTTCCGAAGTATTTCTAAATTACCTGAATCTTGATTTCACAATGGTTTGAATATTTAGGTATATTAATTCTAAGAATTTTTGCAATCGACGGTATTTCCGAAGCCGATTGCAATGAGTGCCACGCTGACACTTATGTTTAATGTTATTTGTGGTTGTTTTATAAATTTCAAAAACTTGATTAAAAACGAAATACATCAGTTATTCCATTACTGTATCTTTTTCCGAATCCATAATGCGTTTCTATTTTCTGATGAAGAAATATAGCATTTTGCAAAACTATACAGTTTTGCAAAATATTTGCAAAGAATGAAACAATCATCCAAGTTTTTGATGTCTTTTTAGGAACTGATTCTACGACTACTGAGAAGTCAATCTTATTTGATGAAAGTTTCCAGTAGATAATTTATTATTGACTTTATTAAATTAAGTACAAAACAACCCTGAGTAAAGGCAACTTTGTTTGATAAAATTTATTACCTGCTGGAAGATTTCTAAAGATGTTTATTAATTTTGATTTCTTTATTTACTAGTTTATAATTATTTATCTACTAGTTTGATACTTCTTGTTTGAAAATTTTTCATTTTAACCTGTATCTTAACTTAGTTTACATAATTAATAGCAAAGTATTCACTAGCGAAGTAAATTAAAAGCAAATTTTATACTAGATAAGACTACCTTTTTGTTTAAACGCAACTTTTTCTTAATTTTAGTTCAAAGTTATAAAATTTAAATTGCATAAATTTCGACCTAAAGTTGCGTTACTATATACTATACTTTAAATGCTTAGAATAGGCTGCAATGTTTTTCAATATTTTGAAAATGTTAACAATAGACGTAGTTGGTTAACCATACCTACTAAATGAATGCTACTAGCAATAATACTAGCAAAAACTGAGTTGTTTTAAAAAAAAAAAAAAATTAAGAATAACTGGTTAAACAAAAAGTATAGAATTGTATAGATTGTCCTTCTCCTAATAGATGCTAGTTGCTTCACGCACAATGCAAATTAGGATTGTTCTTAAGGGGCTGTCCATTAATTACGTCTACAAAGTAGGGGGAGGGGGTCTGGAAATTTTTGACAATTTTTGATAAGGGGGAGAGGGGCGGGGGAGGTTAAAAAAATTGACGTCAACAACATTACTTTTTTAAATAGTTACTTTTTAGTTAGTTACTAGTTATGCATATTTGCCAAGAAAAAAAGTATCAAAAAAAGACTATTACATACCAGGATCAGAAGGCCTGCTACTTGCAACTGAAGTTGCTCAGTTATAGAGAGATCTTGGAGTTCTTATCTCAAATGATCTTAAATATAATGCTCAAGTTTCAGCAGCTGCGCTCCTTAGAGAGGCTGAAAAAAACTATTCGCAGCCGTAGTTTTTCACTGTGGAAAGAAGTGTACACCACGTATGTTCGTCCTCACCTAGAGTACGCTATCCGAGTGTAGTCACCTTACCAACGGGCAGACATAGAAGTGTTAGAAAAAGTTTAAAATCGTGCTACAAAAACCATTCCTAAGATTAAGTATCGCACCACCGAGCAGCGAGGAGCCATGTTAGATCTTCCGACACTTGAAGAAAGAAGTATAAGAGGTGATTTAGTTCTGATGTTCAAGTTCATGCTTGGATTTGATGAAAAAAAACTTTCATGTATTATTCAATCGTCCTTCGTCGTCAAAGTATATTATGCTTGGTCATGATCAAAGACTTGCACAGCAAAGAGTTCTCAATTGCATTCCAAGAGAGAAATTCTTCACGAACCGTGTTGTGTTGCAGTGGAATACCCTGCCGCAATTGGATTAGATCTAAAGTTAAAGTAAGGAGGATTGGCTCATTCACTTTTTGTGACTCTGCACTGTACATAAATTAATATAAAAACATTATGATAAATATTTAACATTATCTAGGCTTAGGTCTGTTGACGGGCATGTTAATTACTACCGTTATCCCAAATTACCTAAATGCTAACGTATATATGTATTTTATAACTTTCAGATTAATTATATATATATATATATATATATATATATATATATATATATATATATATATATATATATATATATATATATATTTAAATTTGCAATTACTAATCGAAATATAAAAACTTAAAATATAAACTTGTTTTGTAAAAGAAGATCTTGAAGATCTTATCAAAAATTTCAATAGTTACGATTTCTTTATCATAGTAAGAATTTCAGAAAACATCGAGGAAAACCTTCCTCCATCAAAGTTTTAATATTTCTCTTTGTACTTTTAAATTCCATAACTGGAACGATTTTTATTATTATTAATATAATATTGACTTGCAGTTCTTCGATAAGTTGAGTGAATTTTTTTTTTTTACCTTCTATCATGCGCTGAAAGAAGTTTAAACCAATAGTGTTGCATGTAGTAATCACTTTTACTCCTATTCACTTTTGTTCAGAGCAAGCCTTTGTAATTTTAAATGGCTATATATATTTAAAAAATGTTTATAAGTTAAAAATTGAACTAAGTTTTTTTTTCTAAACATTTTACTTTTAAACACTTTTTCTTGAAGTTGTAAACTACTGTTATTACTACTATTTAAAAACGTTTAATTTTTTTTCATATTTCTTTTATTTTACATAAGAATTAATATAAGGGTAAATTAATTGTTAATAATAAATAAGGGTAAATTAATTGTTGACGTAATTTTATAGGGGGTCTCTGAAAGTTTGACTAGTTATTGACAAGGGGGAGGTGGGAGGTAAAAACTGCCGAAAAATTATTGACGTAATTAATGGACAGCCCCTCAGTCTTAAAATAAAATTACTTCTTTTTACTTTTTTTTTAACTAAATTATTAAATATTTTAAAGATCGTCGTAGATTTACAGGTAATGGTAAAATATGATTTGTAGTTACAATGTCCATGAAATAACACCTAAAAACATAAAAAGCACAAACAAACAGAATAAGAAAAAAAAAGAGAATAAGCAAAACAAACGAAGGAAAAAGTCTATCAAAACCAGAAACAATTCAAGGAAAAAAAAGAAGGGGATGAGGAGTGGGGAGGCGGGTGAAAAAAAAAAAAAGTACCGAGTTCTTTCCAAAACAGCTAATGTTCACCCGACTGAAACGTGTCTAATGCCCGACTATATTCCTCCAAAAACCGACTATAACTTGAAAATCGCCTTTAAGAGGGCTGTATGTGATTACACACACACGCACCCGTAGAAATGCCCTCAATTAAAACAAGAGAAATTAAAACTTAAACTGCCGTAAATCGGTACAAGAAAAAGTGAAGCAAAAATCAGCTATTATATATATATATATATATATATATATATATATATATATATATATATATATATATATATATATATATATATATATATATATAGATTGTAAAATTTTGTATTTATATTGTAACAAATATATTATAAAATAACACAAACTATAATAAGATATTTTTATATTATTATATGCATTTTTAAAATATATAAAAGATATTCAGAGACGCATCATAATGTTTGTTAAAAAAACTAAATTTTAAAATTTTTATTCCATTAAATTTTGCTAAAAAATGCATGAAACAATAAATAAATCAATTCAAAAAATAAAAGCATTTAGTAATATATTATGCTTCTCATAAATGAAGCTCATAATGTAACACAAGAGAATTCAGTAAATCTTTTCCATAAACGATATGATGGAGTTCTTTTAGTGTCATTAAATATGGAACTTCTGAAACCATTTTTGTAGGAACTAGCGCAAAGTTCTTAAAAGTATCCAAACCATTTACTTTTTCTACCTAACGTTTTTTGTATAAACCTTTCAATTGTTTTTCAATATGCTCCTCTAACTTTTGTTGCTTGATAGATAAAAGTTTTAAAAGTATGATACCTCATTCTTTTGACAAAATAGTCATCTGAAGACCTTGTCCTCTTTACCCTGTTGGTCATTGTAGCTAATAAAATCAATTTTATTTAAAATAGTAAAAATCATTTGTCATTTATTTAATTAAAATAGTAAAAAACACACTTTTGCTTTCTAAACAAGAAACTAGTTCATAAGAAATTCATTCAGTTATTATTTAAAAAAAATTCTTTGTGTCTTATATAAATACAACTTGATGTGTATCTAACTGCAATATAAACTGTAGTGCTACAACTTCAATAGTTGTAAAATAAATACTTAAGCTTTAAACTATGTAATGTTAAAACATACTAAAACATATATCAAGTTTAACAGTTTTACTTTCACTTGAAAATTGTATTGCGGCAACATCTCCTTAGTTTTAATCTATAGCGTTAATTTTTTTTTATAAAGTCTAGTATTTATTGTAGAGTTTTAAATTTTTCTCTGACATTATGTCCTAGCGGTTAGCTCATCGAGTTTCTGAAAGAAAATAGCAGTGGTTAGGTTCTTACATTTTGCAACATTTATTTTATTTTTTTTTCAATTTTTTTTTAAAAATACAAGATAAAACACTTTTGAAGTTTTATAGATACAGGGACGGATAATAAGTGAAGCAATCGAGACATGTGCCTCTAGCCCCCAAATCCTCTAGCCCCCGAACACACTTTTCAAAAAAGCGCGTTTTTTTACTAGAAGTTTTGAAATCATGTACCATTGGAAAGAAAGAACAAAAAAGCAAGAATAATTTTTGTAATAATATATGTTCCGTAATAATATATGTTTTAATACATAACAACAGTTGCAAAACTCCGTAACAGCCATGAGTTGTTAATATAAATTGAAGTGCTACATCTTCAATAGTTGAAAAATAATTACTTTTTTATTGAAGTTCAAGATCAACTGGTTAATGTTTTTGAACTTCTCTGATTTCACATTCACTATGACTTTTACTTTTTCAATTCTGAACTGTTGTGCAATAGAAAAATGTTTTCATTTTAAATAAGCACGTTGCATCTCTTTACTCTTTCTTTACTTTTCTATACTTTTCTTTTTATTAACCTATTTTACTGTCTTTTTATTTATCTTTTTATATTTTCTTTTTCCTTATTTTGAAACATTCATTAATTTTTTTGTTTTTTTCCATGCTTTATATAAGGTTACTTTCTATATATATAAATATATATATATATATATATATATATATATATATATATATATATATATATATATATATATATATATATATATATATATATATATATATATATATATATATATATATTTATATATATATATATATATATATATATATATATATATTTATATATATATATATATATATATATATATATATATATATATATATATATATATATATATATATATATATATATATATATATATATATATATATATATATGTTTGTGTGCCACAAAATTATTTATAAACTTTGGCATATATATAATTCTAACATATATAAAATTCGCCGAATGGTCACACACGAGCAGTGAACGCCTGAGGGAAGAAATGAAAAACATGAGAATAAAGGAGAATTATTTTTCAAACAAAGCATATTTTGACAGTTGTCAATACAAAAATAAAGATTAATAGAGGAATATTTAAAATAAGACAGGCAATGCACCTAAACAGTACTAACAATAATAATAAAAAATAAATTGTTATATTAATACTAATATGAACTATGATAAACAAAAAATATATCACCAAACAAAAAATAAATAAAACAAAAAATACATTAAAAAATAAAAAGTATGCATACAACAATGAAAGGCCTCAGAATGGGAAAAAAAACATTAATGCCAATGTGTAAACATAATTTGTGTAGTGATTAAGTAATAAACATCTCCTCAGAGTCGCGTCTATTATTACTGGCGTTTCGATGAGGATCAGCACTTATAACTAGTTTATCCCGTCAGACAAACGTCATCGCCACTTATGCTTTACCCCGCGACTCACGCCTATTCCATACTGCAGTAAAAAAGGATTCACTACAGATAGCCAAAACCCAACCACACCCAAATTTGTAAAGCACTAATATTTTTTTGATGATATGAAAAGTGTTAATCTACTGCACAATATAAGTAAAAATAATTAAATAAATCACTTACCATACCAACGGGAAAAAACTACGCACAATAAATTAAAATTCAAATAAAAACGCCAGAAACAAAACTAAAAACAACTAAAGTGTGTAAACAGAAAATGCTAATAAATTTTCCCTAAGACCATTCAAACCACATAGGTTTTTCCAGCACAAATATACCAAAAACAATCAAATGGCAATATACCCTATTAAAATCCCTTTTAAAATAAAATAAAACATAATAGAGTATTCAAAAAACTCTAAGGTTGTCATAGATACTTCATTCGAATTTTGTTAACCAATCTAAAGTGTAAGAAAATGAAACAACCCGCGCAACTTAAAATCATAACTAAAAATCAAGTATATTAGAAAGTAGAAAAAAACATATATATATCGCCTGCAAAAATGTAAAGATTTAAACATATAGTGAAGGATATAAGAAATTCTCTGAATAATAATAAAAGATGAAAATTGTGTCTGTGAAAATTAAAATAAAGCCGTTAGAGTAGAACTAAACACCACTTTGAGACCATAACAAAACATAACAAAAAATAAGAGTTTAAGGAGGTGTGTTGTGTCTTTAAAGTATGCTGGTAGTTGTTCAGCAACTGGCTGAATAAATTCTTTGATAAAGAACGACAAGTTGTCGATTGGTCCGTCACAACCAGAAACAATTGGTCTTAAAGGAATGCCTATTTTTTGAATTTTGGGAAGACCATAAAACAGGGGTGTACGATGAGGTGTTTTAGGACGAAGGAACTCCGATGTTTTTTTATCAATCATATGATGAAGAAACATATAGTCAATAAGATTGTTAACATCTCTTGCGATACTTTTTGTTGGATCTTCTGAAAGTAGTTTATATGTGTTTTTATCTGATAAAAGTAGAGAGATCTTCTCTTCATAGTCCGTTTTGTCTAAAATACAAATACCCCCTTGTCGGCCTTGTTTTGTCTAAAATACAAATACCTCCCTTGTCGGCCTTTTTTATGGTAACTGTGGGATTAAGCATAAGGGAGTTTAGTGCGTGAATAAGTTCAGGAGAAGACTTTACTTCTTAAACAATATTTTTCCCGCCTCTTACATCGTTTTTATATGACGACTAATATCATAGCTTTATCACCCAAAATAATTTTTTAACCACTAATTTGGCTTAAATTTATCTGGTCTTATTTTAGTATTTAGTTGGTCTTATTACAATATTCTTTGGTGTATGATTTATCCGCTGATTTTCATGCTGTTGCTGTTATCAAGGAGCTTTTGTGCTATATTATCGTGCATTCATTACTCGGCTTTATTTTAATTTTCACTGACACAATTTTCGTCTTTTATTATTATTCAGAGAATTTCTTATATCCTTCACTATATGTTTAAATCTTTACATTTTTGCAGGCGATATATATATGTTTTTTTCTACTTTCTAATATACTTGATTTTTAGTTATGATTTTAAGTTGCGCGGGTTGTTTCATTTTCTTACACTTTAGATTGGTTAACAAAATTCGAATGAAGTATCTATGACAACCTTAGAGTTTTTTGAATACTCTATTATGTTTTATTTTATTTTAAAAGGGATTTTAATAGGGTATATTGCCATTTGATTGTTTTTGGTATATTTGTGCTGGAAAAACCTATGTGGTTTGAATGGTCTTAGGGAAAATTTATTAGCATTTTCTGTTTACACACTTTAGTTGTTTTTAGTTTTGTTTCTGGCGTTTTTATTTGAATTTTAATTTATTGTGCGTAGTTTTTTCCCGTTGGTATGGTAAGTGATTTATTTAATTATTTTTACTTATATTGTGCAGTAGATTAACACTTTTCATATCATCAAAAAAATATTAGTGCTTTACAAATTTGGGTGTGGTTGGGTTTTGGCTATCTGTAGTGAATCCTTTTTTACTGCAGTATGGAATAGGCGTGAGTCGCGGGGTAAAGCATAAGTGGCGATGACGTTTGTCTGACGGGATAAACTAGTTATAAGTGCTGATCCTCATCGAAACGCCAGTAATAATAGACGCGACTCTGAGGAGATGTTTATTACTTAATCACTACACAAATTATGTTTACACATTGGCATTAATGTTTTTTTTCCCATTCTGAGGCCTTTCATTGTTGTATGCATACTTTTTATTTTTTAATGTATTTTTTGTTTTATTTATTTTTTGTTTGGTGATATATTTTTTGTTTATCATAGTTCATATTAGTATTAATATAACAATTTATTTTTTATTATTATTGTTAGTACTGTTTAGGTGCATTGCCTGTCTTATTTTAAATATTCCTCTATTAATCTTTATTTTTGTATTGACAACTGTCAAAATATGCTTTGTTTGAAAAATAATTCTCCTTTATTCTCATGTTTTTCATTTCTTCCCTCAGGCGTTCACTGCTCGTGTGTGACCATTCGGCGAATTTTATATATGTTAGAATTATATATATGCCAAAGTTTATAAATAATTTTGTGGCACACAAACATATATATATATATATATATATATATATATATATATATATATATATATATATATATATATATATATATATAAATATATATATATATATATATATATATATATATATATAAATATATATATATATATATATATATATATATATATATATATATATATATATATATATATATATATATATATATATATATATATATATATATATATATATATATATATATTTATATATATAGAAAGTAACCTTATATAAAGCATGGAAAAAAACAAAAAAATTAATGAATGTTTCAAAATAAGGAAAAAGAAAATATAAAAAGATAAATAAAAAGACAGTAAAATAGGTTAATAAAAAGAAAAGTATAGAAAAGTAAAGAAAGAGTAAAGAGATGCAACGTGCTTATTTAAAATGAAAACATTTTTCTATTGCACAACAGTTCAGAATTGAAAAAGTAAAAGTCATAGTGAATGTGAAATCAGAGAAGTTCAAAAACATTAACCAGTTGATCTTGAACTTCAATAAAAAAGTAATTATTTTTCAACTATTGAAGATGTAGCACTTCAATTTATATTAACAACTCATGGCTGTTACGGAGTTTTGCAACTGTTGTTATGTATTAAAACATATATTATTACGGAACATATATTATTACAAAAATTATTCTTGCTTTTTTGTTCTTTCTTTCCAATGGTACATGATTTCAAAACTTCTAGTAAAAAAACGCGCTTTTTTGAAAAGTGTGTTCGGGGGCTAGAGGATTTGGGGGCTAGAGGCACATGTCTCGATTGCTTCACTTATTATCCGTCCCTGTATCTATAAAACTTCAAAAGTGTTTTATCTTGTATTTTTAAAAAAAAATTGAAAAAAAAATAAAATAAATGTTGCAAAATGTAAGAACCTAACCACTGCTATTTTCTTTCAGAAACTCGATGAGCTAACCGCTAGGACATAATGTCAGAGAAAAATTTAAAACTCTACAATAAATACTAGACTTTATAAAAAAAAATTAACGCTATAGATTAAAACTAAGGAGATGTTGCCGCAATACAATTTTCAAGTGAAAGTAAAACTGTTAAACTTGATATATGTTTTAGTATGTTTTAACATTACATAGTTTAAAGCTTAAGTATTTATTTTACAACTATTGAAGTTGTAGCACTACAGTTTATATTGCAGTTAGATACACATCAAGTTGTATTTATATAAGACACAAAGAATTTTTTTTAAATAATAACTGAATGAATTTCTTATGAACTAGTTTCTTGTTTAGAAAGCAAAAGTGTGTTTTTTACTATTTTAATTAAATAAATGACAAATGATTTTTACTATTTTAAATAAAATTGATTTTATTAGCTACAATGACCAACAGGGTAAAGAGGACAAGGTCTTCAGATGACTATTTTGTCAAAAGAATGAGGTATCATACTTTTAAAACTTTTATCTATCAAGCAACAAAAGTTAGAGGAGCATATTGAAAAACAATTGAAAGGTTTATACAAAAAACGTTAGGTAGAAAAAGTAAATGGTTTGGATACTTTTAAGAACTTTGCGCTAGTTCCTACAAAAATGGTTTCAGAAGTTCCATATTTAATGACACTAAAAGAACTCCATCATATCGTTTATGGAAAAGATTTACTGAATTCTCTTGTGTTACATTATGAGCTTCATTTATGAGAAGCATAATATATTACTAAATGCTTTTATTTTTTGAATTGATTTATTTATTGTTTCATGCATTTTTTAGCAAAATTTAATGGAATAAAAATTTTAAAATTTAGTTTTTTTAACAAACATTATGATGCGTCTCTGAATATCTTTTATATATTTTAAAAATGCATATAATAATATAAAAATATCTTATTATAGTTTGTGTTATTTTATAATATATTTGTTACAATATAAATACAAAATTTTACAATCTATATATATATATATATATATATATATATATATATATATATATATATATATATATATATATATATATAATAGCTGATTTTTGCTTCACTTTTTCTTGTACCGATTTACGGCAGTTTAAGTTTTAATTTCTCTTGTTTTAATTGAGGGCATTTCTACGGGTGCGTGTGTGTGTAATCACATACAGCCCTCTTAAAGGCGATTTTCAAGTTATAGTCGGTTTTTGGAGGAATATAGTCGGGCATTAGACACGTTTCAGTCGGGTGAACATTAGCTGTTTTGGAAAGAACTCGGTACTTTTTTTTTTTTTCACCCGCCTCCCCACTCCTCATCCCCTTCTTTTTTTTCCTTGAATTGTTTCTGGTTTTGATAGACTTTTTCCTTCGTTTGTTTTGCTTATTCTCTTTTTTTTTCTTATTCTGTTTGTTTGTGCTTTTTATGTTTTTAGGTGTTATTTCATGGACATTGTAACTACAAATCATATTTTACCATTACCTGTAAATCTACGACGATCTTTAAAATATTTAATAATTTAGTTAAAAAAAAAGTAAAAAGAAGTAATTTTATTTTAAGACTGAGGGGCTGTCCATTAATTACGTCAATAATTTTTCGGCAGTTTTTACCTCCCACCTCCCCCTTGTCAATAACTAGTCAAACTTTCAGAGACCCCCTATAAAATTACGTCAACAATTAATTTACCCTTATTTATTATTAACAATTAATTTACCCTTATATTAATTCTTATGTAAAATAAAAGAAATATGAAAAAAAATTAAACGTTTTTAAATAGTAGTAATAACAGTAGTTTACAACTTCAAGAAAAAGTGTTTAAAAGTAAAATGTTTAGAAAAAAAAACTTAGTTCAATTTTTAACTTATAAACATTTTTTAAATATATATAGCCATTTAAAATTACAAAGGCTTGCTCTGAACAAAAGTGAATAGGAGTAAAAGTGATTACTACATGCAACACTATTGGTTTAAACTTCTTTCAGCGCATGATAGAAGGTAAAAAAAAAAAATTCACTCAACTTATCGAAGAACTGCAAGTCAATATTATATTAATAATAATAAAAATCGTTCCAGTTATGGAATTTAAAAGTACAAAGAGAAATATTAAAACTTTGATGGAGGAAGGTTTTCCTCGATGTTTTCTGAAATTCTTACTATGATAAAGAAATCGTAACTATTGAAATTTTTGATAAGATCTTCAAGATCTTCTTTTACAAAACAAGTTTATATTTTAAGTTTTTATATTACGATTAGTAATTGCAAATTTAAATATATATATATATATATATATATATATATATATTATATATATATATATATATATATATATATATATATATAATTAATCTGAAAGTTATAAAATACATATATACGTTAGCATTTAGGTAATTTGGGATAACGGTAGTAATTAACATGCCCGTCAACAGACCTAAGCCTAGATAATGTTAAATATTTATCATAATGTTTTTATATTAATTTATGTACAGTGCAGAGTCACAAAAAGTGAATGAGCCAATCCTCCTTACTTTAACTTTAGATCTAATCCAATTGCGGCAGGGTATTCCACTGCAACACAACACGGTTCGTGAAGAATTTCTCTCTTGGAATGCAATTGAGAACTCTTTGCTGTGCAAGTCTTTGATCATGACCAAGCATAATATACTTTGACGACGAAGGACGATTGAATAATACATGAAAGTTTTTTTTCATCAAATCCAAGCATGAACTTGAACATCAGAACTAAATCACCTCTTATACTTCTTTCTTCAAGTGTCGGAAGATCTAACATGGCTCCTCGCTGCTCGGTGGTGCGATACTTAATCTTAGGAATGGTTTTTGTAGCACGATTTTAAACTTTTTCTAACACTTCTATGTCTGCCCGTTGGTAAGGTGACTACACTCGGATAGCGTACTCTAGGTGAGGACGAACATACGTGGTGTACACTTCTTTCCACAGTGAAAAACTACGGCTGCGAATAGTTTTTTTCAGCCTCTCTAAGGAGCGCAGCTGCTGAAACTTGAGCATTATATTTAAGATCATTTGAGATAAGAACTCCAAGATCTCTCTATAACTGAGCAACTTCAGTTGCAAGTAGCAGGCCTTCTGATCCTGGTATGTAATAGTCTTTTTTTGATACTTTTTTTCTTGGCAAATATGCATAACTAGTAACTAACTAAAAAGTAACTATTTAAAAAAGTAATGTTGTTGACGTCAATTTTTTTAACCTCCCCCGCCCCTCTCCCCCTTATCAAAAATTGTCAAAAATTTCCAGACCCCCTCCCCCTACTTTGTAGACGTAATTAATGGACAGCCCCTTAAGAACAATCCTAATTTGCATTGTGCGTGAAGCAACTAGCATCTATTAGGAGAAGGACAATCTATACAATTCTATACTTTTTGTTTAACCAGTTATTCTTAATTTTTTTTTTTTTTTAAAACAACTCAGTTTTTGCTAGTATTATTGCTAGTAGCATTCATTTAGTAGGTATGGTTAACCAACTACGTCTATTGTTAACATTTTCAAAATATTGAAAAACATTGCAGCCTATTCTAAGCATTTAAAGTATAGTATATAGTAACGCAACTTTAGGTCGAAATTTATGCAATTTAAATTTTATAACTTTGAACTAAAATTAAGAAAAAGTTGCGTTTAAACAAAAAGGTAGTCTTATCTAGTATAAAATTTGCTTTTAATTTACTTCGCTAGTGAATACTTTGCTATTAATTATGTAAACTAAGTTAAGATACAGGTTAAAATGAAAAATTTTCAAACAAGAAGTATCAAACTAGTAGATAAATAATTATAAACTAGTAAATAAAGAAATCAAAATTAATAAACATCTTTAGAAATCTTCCAGCAGGTAATAAATTTTATCAAACAAAGTTGCCTTTACTCAGGGTTGTTTTGTACTTAATTTAATAAAGTCAATAATAAATTATCTACTGGAAACTTTCATCAAATAAGATTGACTTCTCAGTAGTCGTAGAATCAGTTCCTAAAAAGACATCAAAAACTTGGATGATTGTTTCATTCTTTGCAAATATTTTGCAAAACTGTATAGTTTTGCAAAATGCTATATTTCTTCATCAGAAAATAGAAACGCATTATGGATTCGGAAAAAGATACAGTAATGGAATAACTGATGTATTTCGTTTTTAATCAAGTTTTTGAAATTTATAAAACAACCACAAATAACATTAAACATAAGTGTCAGCGTGGCACTCATTGCAATCGGCTTCGGAAATACCGTCGATTGCAAAAATTCTTAGAATTAATATACCTAAATATTCAAACCATTGTGAAATCAAGATTCAGGTAATTTAGAAATACTTCGGAAAATGTGTTTCATTGTTAAAAAATTTTGAAAATATAAAAGTTGGAACCAGTGACAGAAACAACTGAGACAGAGCGGGTTAGCAAAAAAAGAACTGTAAACTTTACATTTGGCGTCCAAAAGAATTTATTATCTTAGCTTGTTTAAAATTACAAGACAACTCATTTACTTGCGAATCAGATGTCAATAAATACATGGAAAAATAGAACGATCTTTTTAATGTCAAAATCGATTGATGAATGGGATGTTTATTTTAGTAATACAGTAGATAATTGCAGCAAAGATCCACTTCATTTAAAATCATAATTGTTAATAAAAATACAAAAAAACGCCGTCTAATGTCTACAGAAGAACAAGCTTAAAAATTTAAAGTTTCTTTTTGGAAAGTTCTCACAACAATCCACAATCACCAACGGTGACTTTTTTTATTTTTTTAGTTGTGCACCAAGAAGAACTAAGATTCTTACCACAAAGCACCCTAAAAGAGCAATTTAACTAGGAAGTTCACACCTCCTTCTTTACCAATGTCACTTATCTGGCCAGAGCCGACATCGAACCTCAGACCTCTCAATTCTGAGAAAGAACTCCATTCAGTACACCACGGCTGCTATGAAGTTATTTTGCATTTTCATTAATTGTGACAAATTATTCCTTGATTTCATGTATAATGCCTATTTTTGTTGTATTTATAACTACACATAATGATTACGTATTTTATTGATAAATTGAAAAGATAAATATTTACTATGGATTCTACTTTGATAATAATAACGGTTTCATTTAACTTAACAATTGATTGTTTTGTCAAAATAATCACTTTTATTGAAATTGAAGTTGAAGGCTAAGTATTTATTATGATAAAAAAAGAAAAGGTAATTTGAAATCAGCATAAAAAAATAATTAAGTGGTTTAACTACACAAAATCCAAAAAGTTAATTTTTGGATTTTGTGAACCCCCTCCCCTTCTCTCCCCCTCCCCTTCTCTCCCCCTCCCCTTCCCTCCGCCTCCCCTTCTCCTCCCCCTCCCCTTCCCTCCTCCTCCCCTTCCCTGCCTTTCCCCTTCTCCTCCCCTTCCCCTTCCTCTCCCGCCTCTACATCTATGGTATTTAAACTGTGAAACGGAGGAAATTGACAACATCATTTTTAAAAATGTCATTTTTATTAACTCTATAAAATATACATGCGTTAAAAGTATTTACAAATATCGTACAACAATGAAAAAAGTTTTATAATACACTAAGTAAACCAATACTTTTAATCGACTTCTTCTATAGTTGGTCCACTAGAACTAGGTTTGTAAGAGCCACCCGGCATGCCTCCAGGCATGGCGTCATTCATGCCTCCAGGAACACCGCCAGCTTGATAAAGTTTTGTAATAATAGGGTTGCATATTTTCTCAAGCTCTTTTTGTTTGTGTTCGAACTCGTCTTTTTCGGCAGTCTACGTATGTAAGAAAAAAAAAAGTTAATACATTATTGCGATTTGTTAAAGATATTAAGATCATAATTATGACTAGGGCTGCCAGACGTCCGGTTTTTACGGAGAACACGATAAAAAAAAATTATTTGTACAGTTTTGGTGCTGTATTCTCCTCTGCAAAAGCCGGATGTCTGGTAACCTTAATTATGACAGAACTCAAAAGTCAAAAATAACCAACAACGCATAACTTACTTGATTTCTATCAAGCCACTCCACTGTTTCTTTGCAACCTTTAAGAATCGTTTTTTTATCTTCTTCGCTAATTTTGCCTTTAACTTTTTCGTCTTCTACAGTTTGCTTCATATTATAACAGTAGCTTTCCAAAGAGTTTTTCGCTTGAACTCTGTCTCGCTGAAGATCGTCATCGGCTTTGTACTTTTCTGCTTCTTGGACCATTCTTTCGATGTCCTCTTTAGAAAGACGACCTTTATCATTTGTGATAGTGATCTTGTTCTCTTTTCCAGTGCTCTTGTCCATTGCGGAAACATTTAAAATGCCATTGGCATCGACATCGAAGGTTACTTCAATTTGAGGGACTCCCCTAGGAGCCGGTGGAATTCCAGAAAGCTCAAATTTACCAAGTAAGTTATTATGAGCTGTCATGCTTCTTTCACCCTCAAAAACCTGAATTAGTACGCCAGGTTGATTATCAGCATACGTAGAAAATATTTGAGAATACTTTGTTGGAACAGTAGTGTTTCTCTTAATCAATGGAGTAAACACCCCTCCAGCAGTCTCTATTCCAAGTGATAGAGGAGCAACATCAAGAAGTAAAAGATCCTGAACGGCCTCATGTTTATCGCCAGCCAAAATGGCTGCTTGAACGGCAGCACCATAGGCTACAGCTTCGTCTGGATTAATGGATTTGTTAAGTTCTTTTCCGTTGAAAAATTCTTGGAGAAGACTTTGTACTTTTGGAATGCGAGTAGAACCGCCAACCAAAACGACCTCGTGGATATCAGACTTGGAAAAGTTTTGACCGCTGCTGTTTTTCCCAGCATCTCTAATGGCATCAGCAACGGGGCCAAGAGTACCTCTAAACAAATCAATGCATAACTCTTCAAAACGTGCTCGAGTAATTGACGTGTAAAAATCAATACCATCAAACAGCGAGTCAATTTCAACGCTCGCTTGTGTACTCGCTGAAAGCGTTCTCTTGGCTCTTTCACACGCTGTTCTTAGACGTCGAAGAGCTCTTTTATTGCTAGAAATGTCTTTTTTATGCTTTCGCTTAAATTCTTCAACAAAATGGTTTACCAGACGATTATCGAAATCTTCGCCACCAAGGTGAGTGTCGCCTGCAGTCGATTTTACTTCGAATATACCATCTTCTATGGCAAGTATAGAAACATCAAAGGTGCCACCGCCCAAATCAAAAATAAGCACATTTTTCTCTTTTCCTATCTTTTTGTCGAGGCCGTAAGCAATAGCAGCTGCAGTTGGCTCGTTAATAATACGTAGGACATTTAATCCGGCAATAACTCCAGCGTCTTTAGTCGCTTGTCTTTGCGAATCATTAAAGTAAGCTGGCACAGTAATTACAACATCTGTGACTTTTTTGCCGAGATAAGCATCTGCAATTTCTTTCATCTTTAGCAAAACCATAGATGATATCTCCTCCGGGTAAAAAGATTTAGTTTCTCCTTTAAATTCAACTTGAATTTTTGGTCTAGACCCCTCATCAATAACCTAAATAAATAATGTTACAATTTTTGGGAGGAAAACGTTGAACATATATAAAACATAGAAACGCAGTCTTCGGGAAAAAATAGAGTTCAAGAAACGCTCAAGAGAGAGTAACACAAAATCACAAACATCAATAAACTCACATTGAAAGGCCAATGTTTTCTGTCCGAAGTAACCGACGGATCGTTGAATTTTCTTCCAATCAATCTTTTTGCATCTAAAAAAAAGCAAAAAAAAAAACCCGTTTCATGTCTTGTCTGTTATCATCAACTTGCAACCATTGTATACATATTTGATGTTAGGTCCTTAAAGCATTGTTCGCTTATCTATATTTAAAAAGAAAAGAAAAAACATAACTAGTGTAATTCATACCAAATACTGTATTTGACGGATTCATGGCGACTTGATTCTTCGCTGCATCCCCAATTAATCTTTCGGTGTCGGTAAAAGCAACATAACTTGGAGTTGTACGATTTCCTTGCTCATTAGCAATTATTTCAACTTTCCCATGTTGAAAAACTCCAACACAAGAATATGTCGTTCCAAGATCGATTCCAATCGCTGGTGCTTTTGACATTTTTTTCTCCTAAAATTATATTAATTTCACTTTTGTTTATGCTTATTTTCGTACTTTTCTTATTGTCGACTTTTCTTTTCTTGTTTATTGTCACACTATAGTCCTCAATTTATATCATTTCTGAGCGAAAAAGTAATCTCAAATTGTTTGCAATACGGGGGTACAACATATTGGTCGTCATTGTATAATACTATGATAATGAAATTTTTAAAAATTAAAGGCAATGTAAATCAAAAATTTAATAAGCAGAGTAATTTAGAATTTTAATTTAACAAAAAAATTTATTTTAAAATTATTAGAGTAACAATAATACAACTTTTGTTTGCTCCCTGTATATAAATTATTCTCGATTTTTCTAGTCTTTTGTAGAAAAGTTTAGTAATGGTGTAGCAACTTGGCTATATCTGGCTGTGACTGTTGCTTTTGTGTTAGCTTTTTGCCAATTTTTTTCATTCTTAACACGCAGTAATTTCTAAACCTAAATATTTGTATATATTATGTCATTTTCATTTAAGAGATGCTTTTAAAATAATCTGGGATAAGGAGTCAGAAGCATTGTTTTTATAGTTTAATACTTCAACAACTTGTATTACATTTATGGTGTGCCGGATAATTAGACTTGTTGGAAGTTTTCAATAAAAATTGTTAACAGAAAAGTGCCTTATTTATTTTTTACCTACTGTCTCCTAGTTACTGATAACTATTTTGATTTCCGTTCGACAAGTTTCTTGAAAGTTAAGAGTGAGCTTTTTCAAAATAGTATCAACATATATATTTTGGTATCTTGGGAACGTACAAAAAGTCGATATTTTATAAAATTTTACAAAACGTATGTCTATTATGTTCATGTTGAATAAATGAATCATTTTTTTGTAAGCAAGCAAGTATGTTTGAAATGTACAGCATTAAAGACCTATATTAGGCACGCGTAAATGCGGATTTTACGAAACCGTTTTTTCTGTAATACGCTTTTTCAAGTTTGTTCAAAAGTTGCATGGTATGAACTTGTTTTGCTCTGTTTTAAAAAATATCTATGTTGATACATATTTCTAAAAAATATGTTGATACATATTTTTCAGAAATATGTATCAACATAGATATTTTTTGAGTACTAGAATTATGGAAATTGAATTTTCCATGGATTTTTTGATGTAAAATTTTATTTATTATGAATTTGATTGTTGTTAAAATTTTCTTTTTTTTGGACATCAAGTATATATCGAAGGAATGCTGGTTCATTTTTCTAATATATTCTCTCACCTTTAATTAACTTTTTTCTTACTACCTGCCAAATTTCATTGAAAAAAAAGGCATACTCAGACACTTTAAAACTCTACTCCAATTAGGTAAAGTTTTGTTGTTGTTTGGACATCAAGTATACATCGAAGGAATGCTGATTCATTTTTCTGATATATTCTCTCACCCTTAATAACCTTTTTTTCTTACTACCTACCAAACTTCATTGAAAAAAAAGCATACTCAGACACCTTAACATTATACTCTAATTAGATAACTTTTTAAGCTTCAATAATGCGATACACTCGCAGTGAGGAGGGGTCGAGTGTACGAGTAATAACAATAATGATGTTGGATATAGGTTATCTAATTGTACTAAATAGTTGTAATATAGTTAGCAATTTTAATGTCATTATATTACCCATTATTTAAATGTATTATTTTTTATTTATAATAATTAAACTTTTTTTTTCTGCTATCATGGGGCCAAAAAGAAAGTTTGTGTTTTATAGTGAATGCAAAAAGTATTTAACTGCTAATTTTGAATTGTCGCAAATAGGCATTGACTCTAATACAGAGTGTAATACAGTTTGTAGAAATAGACATATTTTTTTATTATTTACAAAAAATAGTGATTCGTTTCTAGAAACATGTAAAAATCAGATTAGAAGTCTCATATTTTAATCATTAAATTGGTCTAGAAATTATAACAGGGCTAAGGACATTAGGCGTTTTTTTGAATTTTGCAATAACCTTTTTTAAGCCATATATCGAGTTTGCCTAATATTGTATTATCATCAGGCTTCTCAGATGTTTCATGTATCAATATGAATGTTTTATCTCCTTTAACTAGTTTAACATCAACATCTGCAGGTTATAGCGAATAAGACGTAATGAAAAGCATAAGTTAAGGCAACTCAAAACTAAGCATAATCCTGCTGCTTTTTACAAGTAACAGGGTAATTGCTAGTTTGGAGAATTATTTGCTCCAGATTAAGGAGGAAAGAGATGTAGTTATGCCAGAAGATGAAAAAACATATTTATTAGAAATAAGAATAATAATTTATAATATGTTGTTGTGTAATATAACCAACAGGTAACATTCCATATCTTATGAGCAAAATAGGGTATTATATGGGTGTTATTTTTAATAATATTCCTCATTGAAGTACTGTTGAGCAAAGAGCTCGTGAACTTGGCAGTATTTCAGATTTGCAAGCAGCAGAGTAGGCTATGCATAATAATAATCCTATTCTTGGGTTTGATGCTACAACACGAGAAAGTGTCCACATTAGATCAGTTACCAGGAGGAACAGCATTTGATTATGAAAGTCAAATATGCACTTCAATTGATTATATGGCATTTGTTTATTCAGATTTTTACCAAAGTAGCTTGATGAATGTCATGACTCGATTATTGAAAATATATCTAACACAATGTCAGACAGAGTTGCAGTCAACCATCTTACTATAAGCAAAGTTTGTGGAACCTGGGGCAAAAATTTGAATAAGCTGAACTGCCATTTGCACCCTTTTGACACAATTGCAGTTTCATGTCGTTCAGCATTAAAGTCTCTTGAGTGTGAGAGTTGTTAGTTATTTGGAAATGATTGTATGGCAGTTAAAATTGTTTTAGCCATGATTAATATGAGGTTTATAGACGTCAAAGGTGATCCAAAAAAATTTGTAAATTTTTTAGATAAAAACGATCTACTACAAAGTTTTATTCCTAGATATCGTGGAAATCAGCTTCATATTCTTTTTCATAATTGTTTCATTTTTATGAACCATTACAGTGAGTTTAAACATTTCCTCATTGTTGGAACAGTAAAATGTAAAAGTTTGCAAGCAATTCTAAGAGGGGCATTTTGTAATAAAGCTGCCATAAAAGAAATATGTGTGCTTGCATTGTTTGGAAAACTTCCTACTGAGCCTTGAACGAAAAAGTTTTATGTATTAGCTGAGGATGCAACTTTTGATCATGTTTCTGGTAGTTAGTGAAAAAAAGTTTTGCTAATAATTACAAATAGTAAATCTAATCCAGCTGCTCAGTTTTGTAGAAGAACAGATTTTTTTGGGAATACTCTTGCCCCTAACATTTTAAAATCAGTATATGCTCCATTGCTAACCACTAACACTCGTATAAGCTTCATTGATAAACAGCTTAAAAAAATGACTTCTGCGTGTCTTGATGCTGTGCAAGTTGTCTTGAAGCGACAATATAAAAGGTATTTCTCACTTTCTATTACACTAAAGACACTCTAGACACTAAAAAAGGTAAGAGGCGCAAAAGGGAGGAACTTGGTAGATATATCTTAATGATGTTGTAAATTTGTTTTTTTAAATGGTTTTTTACTTAATGAACACTATTTTTTATAATTTTTATTAAACTTATTTCATATTAAAAATTTAAAAAATTAAATTTACCAGCTTCATCCACGTCATCACTGCAATCTGGCACCCAGAGTGAAAACCAAGACCTCCTTGGTAAGTTTTTTGCTGTGTTTTAATTTTTGTTTTTCATTTTAATTCACTCATTTAATATTTTTGTTTTAAATATAGACTTGTCTAGGAATGATTTCTTGGTTTGGTGCCAAAGCCACCCTGGGCCTAAATCAAAAGGGCCTTCCGCATATGGGCCTGATGATGGAAGAGGGATGGCAGAGGATTCAGAAATGTAGTTATTAACAACTATAAATATACTTATTAATAAGTTTATATAGATTCTTTTAGCTGAATCTATATACACTTATTGATAGGTGTATGTATAGTGTGTATGTATATATTTATTAAGTTGATACTTGTATATAATCTTTTTGTATATTAATTTTTGTATATTAATTTTTGTATATAGTTGAGTTTGACTTTTTTTATGAAAAATTTGTGTTTTATATAAATACTATTTATTATTCCAAAAAAATAATATTTAAGTTTTAACCCACCCTACCCAATGTGTGAGAGGTGTAGAGCTTCCGAATAATACCCTCTTGCACCCTTTTCATGCATTTATCCCTAAAACCTTTCTTTCTTTTGATACTAAATTGCATGCATTTTTATATGAAAATACTAAGTAATAATCTTGATATTGGGTCAGAGGGTGTGACCGAAGCCAAAAGGACTTCTAGTCTATCAACCTAAAGTATCGAAATCATATTTGATGGTACCCTGTTAGAATATATTAAAAAATACAAATAAAAATTATGAATTTCAATTAAATGATAATATTTTCTTTTTAAAAATCTACATTTGTCAATATAATATATATATATATATATATATATATATATATATATATATATATATATATATATATATATATATATATATATATATATATATATATATATAATGCCCTTTGTTAGACCTATCTTTTGATACCAAGTTTTATGTATTTCGATAAGAATTGACCCAGTTATGACGTTTTAAGTTTCTTCAAGAAGTCCAAAAATCAATATCAAGAAGTCCAAATATCAAAAATTCTGTACTCAAAATGCCATTACTTTTTGTAGAATTGTTCATTTTTGATAATTTTTTCGTCTTTAAAATACTGAATTAAGAACCTTTCTAAAGATATAAAACAATCTAGTGTTTGATTAATTTAAAAATTTCATGTCACGTACCTATGTGTTTCTAATTTCGCAAAATTATACGCTATTTAAACACCTGACATTCATTTTACATATGAACACTTTTGATTCAGGAAAATACTTTGAACAAGATATTTGATAGCTTTACAAGTGTCTATGTAAACTACAGAATGCCTTTTGCAATAAAGCATTTTACTAAGCACTCATAGATATAATTTTATCTATAGGTGAGGTTCGTCGACAGCATCTTTACTTGTGGAGTTTTTATTGATTTGCAGAAAGCATTTGATACTGTAGATCGTGGAAATTTGTTATTAAAGCTATCTGGAGAATTGCTCACACGTTGTTTAAATCATATCGCTTTAACCATTTTCGATTAGTTCTTATATCCAATTTTTCTTGGCTGTTTTATATATTTAAGTTTTATTTTCCAATCATAAAAGTCCACACACAAAAAAAAGCTGCTGCTTTAATTAATAAAAGATGAATTTCAGAATGATTTTTATTTATTGATGAGTTTGAAATTTATTTTTATAATCAAAATTCCAGTAAAAAAATATTTATAATTGTGATTGCAAAATAAAACTTGATTTCCCAATGAATAAAAAATGCTTATTAAAAAAAGTTATTTACAAATGAGTTGCTTCCTTCCAAAACAACCCTGATAAACAGTATGTTGTCTTAACTGAGGGTTAATGGAGAAATATTATGCCAACCACAAGCAACATTTTTAACATAAAAAAAAAAAAAATACTCAAAAGGGACAATGCTACAAAAATTTATTTTGACAGTATAGCGTATCTTTTAAAAAGCTATAAAAACGAATGACTGAACTAATATTATCCTTTTTCTAAAAAAAATTCTTTTTACAATTAATTTTTGCAAATATACTGTCGTTAATGTAACTTTTTCTTTACTGAAAAATACAAAATTAAAAAAAATAACTACAAAAATTTATAACATTTTCTGAAAATTTTTTTTTAATTTGAATTTTATAAATTTAGACTGCGTATATGGCCAGTACCGGCTTCGAACCGCGGACTTCAATAGGCCTGAACCAATTTTCAACTTTTTAAATTTGTAACTCTTAACAATTTCTTAAACTTTTTATGTTTGTAACTATTAACAGTGGATTTAGAACTGCAGGTATAAGTAGGTATAAGAACTGCAGGTATAAGTAGGTATAAGAACTGCAGGTATAAGTAGGTATAAGAACTGCAGGTATAAGTAGGTATAAGTAGGTATAAGAACTGCAGGTATAAGTAGGTATAAGAACTGCAGGTATAAGAACTGCAGGTATAAGTAGGTATAAGAACTGCAGGTATAAGTAGGTATAGGAACTGCAGGTATAAAAACTGCAGGTATAAGTAGGTATAAAAACTGCAGGTATAAGTAGGTATAAGAACCGCAGGTATAAGTAGGTATAAGAACCGCAGGTATAAGTAGGTATAAGAACTGCAGGTATAAGTAGGTATAAGAACTGCAGGTATAAATAGGTATAATAACTGCAGGTATAAGTAGGAAAATGTATTTGAGTTTTAAAAAGAAAAAGGAAAATTAGGAACTGATAAAAAAAGCCAACACTCTTTTTTCTTTCTAGTAACTTCTGGTTTACCTTAAAGTTCTATCTTTTGTCCTGTTTTGTTTTATTATCTACTTCTATGATCTTGCTGACATCTATACATCTATATTGGCTTAATTTTCAAACGACTCAACTTTATACTTCTGTCTTTACAAAATGTCTTCTTATTTTGATTGGATTGAACAGGAAGTCGATCTTGAATCTTGAAAAAATAATTATAAATTATTTTTTTGCATTCAAAGTATGGTTTCAGCATTTGTATAAGATAGTGAATGACGTAAATAGTTTACTATGTTTCCCTCGAGTGAGTTGTTCAGAAGAACAACTTGTTGTTTGTACGTTAGTTCATGCGAAAGAATAGAAAACTTTTTTTGTTTTTCCCCAGTGTTCTAGTAGGCATTTATCACCACTTGAATTGCGAGGTACCCATTTCCTTATCGATGTAATTTTTAATGCAATTTCATTACACAATTTTGTTGGGAAAGTTTACGCTTTTTAGATTCTTTTTTTAAAACTTGATTAAACATAGCATTAAGTAAATTTGTTGGTAAGTTTTCAATGTTGTTGTCATTTATAGAATTTACATAAGGAGTGGCTTTGCTTTTTTAAAAATTAACTTAGATTTCAATAAGGTTTTGTACAAATAAAAGCTTGTCTTCAGTGTGCATAGCGACTTTAAACCTTTGGTGTAAGTATGTTTAAATAAATAGCATACCATTTGCTAAATCATACCGTGCATGCAGATCATATATCTTAAAAAACTAAATATTCTATTTAGTTTTTTAAGATATATGATCTGCATCACAGTGACGGATTTAATATTTTTTGGTGTTTGAGTTAGCTAACTTCCAGACATGGAGCAAACTCCAAACATTTGTATGTTTATACTTATGTCAAATAATGATGTTTAGCAAGAAATTGAAATAATTAGAGGCTGGAAACAAAAAAAACCCTTAAATTTCATCGTCTCTCCCACCCCAACGTGAGGAACAACAAGTTGATAAAAAATTTTTATACTATTCTCAACTTGACTTATATTCGTCGATAACATTTAAGTTTCATAGTTTTCTCTAACCCTTCCGTTCCCCCTCAATTTTGGGGAGTAGGGGTTTACAAATTTAATATGGTCATAATTTTTGAACGCTAAAACTGATATTATGAAGCTTAAAATTTATTGATAAATAAAAATCTAGTTGAGATTAGTAAAAAAAATATTTAATTAACTTGTTGCCCCTCACATTTGGGGTGGAGGAGGAGATGAAATTTAAGGTTTTTTTTTTTCTTAACCTCCAGATCTTAAACACAAAAAAATTCTGGGTTCCTCACTGCCGCATCGATATCTTCAAAATTAACCGCAGATAAACCACGTTTACTATTATTTAATAGGTGGTGATTTAATAGATAGTTATAAAATCTATTGTGCATTATGCGCTCTAATATTTTTGAAATACGTGGTATAATAGAAATTAGTCTGTAGTTAGAAGCAAATGAGTTATCCCCTTTTTTAAATACAGGAACAATTTTTGTTAGTTTTAGCTGGTCAGGGAATACCAGAAAGATTTCAGATATGCAAAAGGGGTTATTTAATTACATTATAGAACTTTTTATTTAAATTTTCTGCAATATCTATCGCCTTATAGGCAACAGTGCTACAGTATCATTTTTATCTGTTTTTAAGCGTTTTTGAAAAATTAAAAAACAAGTCAAAGAAAACTTTTACTCCAATCTGCTTGAAAATTCTATAAAAATGATAGAAAAAATGGAATATAATAAAGGATATAAACTGGAAAAAAGAAACTAAACAAAACACTGTTTTACCAAATCGGTTTCAAACAAAAATGAGCAAAAATGTTTTTGACAGAGACAAAATTGCTATTATCTTTAATGAATTCTTTATAAACATTGTTAAAATATAATCGAAAGAATAATTAATAGGGATTATCTTTTTCCGGATATTTCCGGAATTTCGGATATTTTTCTCAAGTTTTAGTTTTTCCGGATATCCGAAACATTTTCCATACATACAAGTTTGGGTGTATATTTTTGTAATATACTTAATTTTTAAGCTTTTTCACTCATCACTCATAAAAACTAAGAAAAGTTTGAAAAAAATTGAAAACAATTCAGTTAAAAATAAAGTTAAGAGGGAAATATATTTCGGATTTTTTCCGGATATCTTACCGAAAAAATTTTCCGGATTTTTAAAATATGGTCTGGATGATCTATGAATTAAGGAAACAAAACGTTCAAGTCTTTTTTGAAAAAAGTGCAGTCAGTTATGGATACGTTTGAAATGTCCTCAGATAAACTTTGAACAGCCTTAAATTCACTAAAAGTTAACCAAAGTCTAGGCATCGATGAAGTTAATGCAATTGTTCTAAATCAGTATTTGATATTATTGAATCGTCTATTTTAATTATATTCAATTTATCCTTAAACACTGATGTTTTTCTTGATCCATTGAAAATAGCAAGAGTAGTTCTTATATATAAAATGGTGACAACTCTTTTGCATCCAACTATTGGCCTATATTCATACTACCTTGCTTTTCAAAGCTTGAATGTATTATGTATAATAGATCATATAGCTACTTTGAAAGAAATAATATTCTATATAGCAAACTGTTTGGTTTTCGCAAGAGCTACTAAACATGTCACGCAATAATTGATTTAATTGGTTTTGAAAATAATGGTTATACTTTAGCCTTGTTTACTGATTTAACCAAAGCATTAACTACCGCTGACCTTGAGATTTTCCTATACAAGTTAGAGACATATGGAGTAACAAACTAGTAGTTAAAATGGTTCAGATGTTACTTAAATAACAGGAAACAAGACTTATTGTACAACTCAGCATGTAAATGGTCACAAACAATTCTTTACTATTTTTACTCTATGTCAATCTAATTAACTTGAAACATTCTTAATTTTATTCTTTTTGTTGATGATACCAGAACTTTTTTTACTCGCTAAAATATAAAAACAATATTTTCTACAGTTATTTACGAGCTGCAGCTCTTAAATGAGTGGTTCAAAGCTAATCAACTTTCCTTACTCATTCTCAAAACCCAAATATGTTTTATTTTACAAACTATCTAACTCTAATAATTTACCACTTCAGCTTCTCTAGTTTATGAAATTAAAAATTAAGGTAATGACAGGAGCACGTAGAATTTCAACTTTACTATAAGTTTGCAACTTTACAATAAGTTTTCACGTGAGAATAAAAAATATCAACAATTTACCACTTCAACAATTTACCATTTCATATGATCAGCAATTTACCACTTCAACTTTCCTAGTTTATGATCAACAACCTTAATTTTGAAAGAGACCATTCAATGAAAATCCTCTGAAAAATGTTTTTTCAAGAAAATCTTAATTGGAAGAATTACATTTTGCACATCGAATATAAAATCTCCAAGTAAATCAACATCATGCTAAAAAAATACATTATTCGTTCATTTACAGTTATATTAATTATTGTAGATTTGTTTTGGCAAGCACATACTCTCCAGCACTAAAGAAAATATACTTAAAACAAAAGCAAGCAAGTCGAATAGTAAGCAATATTAACAAATATCCCCACGCCAAAACATTGTTAAGAGAAATTGGAGGTCCTAATATTTATAAATAGAAGCTCTTTCAAAATTTAGTATTTATGTTTCAATTAAAAAACGACTTGCTACCAAAATAATTTGAAAATCAATTTTCCATAATTAATCGCAAATATGCAACAAATGACTCTTTTCACAACATTAAAATTCCAAAGGTTTCATTTGAAAAAACTGACTTTTCCATCTTTCTCACAAACTATGGAATTTAATCCTCAAAGAGTAAATAAAAAACGTGAAGCAACTAAATTCCTTTAAAACAGCAGCCAAACAGCACTTGTTAGACGTTGGAGATGCCCACCATATTCCCCTATTTTTAAAGGTTAAATTAATAATAACTAACCAAAAATAATTTATCCCATTCGAATGACTACAAATGATGATTATATTATAATACAAATAGTTTTGTTCTATATTCATTGATGAGACCGTTACGTATATGGCTTTGTTTTTATAAATAATTTTTTTTATTTTTTATTCTCATGTGAAAACTTATTGTAAAGTTGAAATCTACGTGCTCCTTTCATTACCTTAATTTTTATCTTATTTATAAATGCATACATTTAAATATACTTGTATTTATAAATGTATTAAAGTTAAATGCCCGTAAAATGTTTATATTGTGACACATAAATTACAAAAAAAAAAAAAAAAAAAAAAATGTATTGTGGGAATACTTTAACAGCATTTTTTTCCACTCCCAGTCTTATTTATTATGCTCTATGTTTTTTTGGTGATATGCAATAATATTCTAATAAACTCCAATAATTATTTTTTTCTGAAAGTTTTTTTAATTTTTTTGAATAGATTTTTTGTATTGTTTATATATTTTTTGTTTTATAAAATTATTTACGACTTATATGGAGAACTTGAGGTTGAGGTATCTCATAAAAAATTCGAACTTCCAATTAAAATTGGTCAGAGACGATTTATTGTAGTTGGGCAACAGCTACCGCAAATTAAGGAACTGCTCAGTTAGTTTAAACTTAGAGACTCAAGGAGGGGGAAAAAAATGATATATTTTAGATTACTTGAGATTTAAATCTCTTATTTAACGGCTACGTATTCTGCTCTTATCAAAAAAGGAAATATATAATAGAAATTTTTTTTTTTCAAAAACTTTTCCTGAAGTTTTTGAAAAAAAATTAGAAGTTGTGTAAGTATTTTTGCAGTTAACAATCTGATCCCAGTTTTCCATTGAGTTAAATATATTTTTTTTAACTATTAATGAATTGTTATTTATTTTACTTTTATTCAAATTGGTTTTAAAATGTACATAAATATTACGGTTTTTGTAAATTAAGTACTCTTTTATTATTTAATTTTTCATTCTTTATTCAAATATTACTTCATTACAAATTGTTATATATTTTATTTTCATATTTTTCAATAAATACTTTGTATAATATACGTATATAATGTGGCTCTTGTGAATACGTGCTCTTTAATTAATTAATTTATTTTTTGTTTTTCTTTTTTACTTTTCTTTCAATTTTTTTTTTGTTTACTTGATTATTACTCTTAACATGAATATTGCTCTTGAAGTATTTCTTAAACTAATTGTTATTTATTTTTACATTTATAATTTTCAATAAATAGTTTGTAAAGTATGAATATATTATACGATTATTGTAAATACGTACGATTGGGGCTCGGTGATAAGACAAAATAATGTCTTCTACTTGCCCTGCCAGTGTTTTTATTTATAAACTTTTAAATTGTAAAAGTTATTAAACGGCAAAATAAACAAACAAAACAAAACAAAAATATGAGAACCCCAGAGGTCAAAAAATGGTCCGAGCGACTTTTCAATAAGGAGCTATATACATGAATTTCAAAAATGTTAAATCCTAAAGTTCAAACTTTGAGCACTAGAGCGAAAAAGCCTTAATTATTCTTCTGATGTGCCGTCAAAAAAACTTGATTTTTTTGTTGTTGATGTGCCATCAAAAAGACTTGATTATTCTTCTGATGTGGTATCAAAATTATGCAATTTTAATTTTCCCTTTTACAAAGATTTTTTTAATTTGTTTTGAGTTTTCTCAAAATGTTGATTTTGTTACTTAGACCTCCTGATATCTTGAGTCCTCATATCTAGTCAAACTTGATATATCATTGTTTAAAATAAATATTTATTTTTTTGCAGAATGGCTTTGTTAATAAAATCTGCAAACTATTCTAATTATCAATTCGTTCAAAAATAAAAAAAGAACAACAAATTAAATAAAAGACTGTAAAATTTGTAATCAAAGTAAATTTTTTACATATAAAATATCTATTAAAAAAAAAGATTTTACAAAAAGTTTTGTTTCTATTTTAAAACTCTATGATCATATCAAAATCAGTGAGAACTATTTTTTTATTGCGTGCCACCTCGCAAAAGATTGTTCCGGATTCTCTAATGTTTTGCACCAATGTTTGTACCCATCTTCTTGGGCATGACTTCCTATCAAAATTTTACCTATTGTTTCATTAAAATTTTTGTCATCTTTATAAAAAACCATAATAAGAATATCTGATAAAGTAACCTGACTTTGAGGGACAAAAAACTCAATCATTTCGTTAAAAACAGGATCACGTGTTTCTTTTGAGACGGATGTTGTGTGATTTTTTATTAACTTTCCATCATTTAGAAGAGATATGTCAAGATATGGATCTAAAACATTCAAATAACTTTAAATAGTTTTAAATCCATTAAAATTTTACTGTAACAAAATACTATTACTGTTTATAACCATATCTATCAGTCAATTGCCCATCGAAAATTTTGAAATCTTATAAATAATGAAAGATTTATCATTTTATTAGTATCATTATTAATAATATATATAAATTTGAAAAAAAAAAATTTTAAATTTATTAATTTTACAGTCTAATTATTTTTTAAAAAATATATGTACTGTTTATAGTTAAAAAACCAAAAGGCCAACTTTGATTAACGAGTTTAACTTTGATTGACGAGCGACCGCATTCCCTGCGGTCCGCATTCACATCTCTCTGTTAAGCATGTTAAGCAAGCATTTAACTCTGAAACATCAGTCTATTTTCATTAAAACTTTTTTTTTTAAGGCGAGGAAGCCTTAAAATTTTTATTAAAATTCATTAGAACTTATAACTATCTTTTAAATATTTTTTATTTACAAGTTAACCCAGGGGCCATAAAACGTGTTCAAGACAAGTTAAAAAGTGTCAAAAAGTTTTTTAGATGTGTAAAACACATCTTGTGTCGACTGGGAAGCTTAACGGAAAAGTGAATGTTGCAGGTCATTAACAGTCACTATTGATACCGGTCTCGATTAACTACAGATCATAAACAACAGATCATAAAAGTTTACAGGAAGTAAAATATCTTTCAATTAGAAAGGATTAATTAGTAAACAAATTTATTTATTAAGTTGAAAAAACTTACTGATTGCCTTGTTAAGAATTGAAGCGCTGTTCGCGTCTCCAGTAAAATTTTTCCCGCTGATAACAACGCATGTTAGTCGCTCAGTTGAAGGTATATGACATAGAGAAACAAGTAAGTGACCGTAAACCTTTGTGTCCTAAAACCCAAGTAATGAATAAGAAAATAACTCAAGTATTGTTTAATCAGAATAAAGTTTCGAAAAATAAACTATTAACTAAAACTAAAAACTCTAGGATTGACTAATTTTTTTTGGAACAACTTTTAGTAATATTCATCGGGGTATGAAGCAATCGTAACGTGCTCTTGTTTTTAAAAGTATTTTGCAAGGACTTTTTTTTTTTAATTTTTTTTTACATAAGTATTAAATTTAGTTAATTTTGTTTTTGTTAAACTCAATCGTTTGTAAAATTTATCAATAACAAATTGAAATCATTTTAGATTACCTACTTAACGGGGAAAACATCTCCATAATTAAAATCTTTTTTAGGTTACCTTCCTAAGAGGGAGAACATCTTTATAACAAATAAAAATCTTTTTTAGATTACCTTCTTAACAGGGAGAACATCTCCATAAAAGTTTTTCTTTAAATTGTGATTATAGGAATTCAAGTCAATTGATATCGCACCTAAAAGTAGTTCTCTGTAAAAAACATCAATACTCCAAACAGTTATGTATAGTACACATCCATAAAAATCTAAAGTATCCATTTGAACTGAAAAATTTTCTTTAATTGGGACCGTCTCTGCTATTGGATATAACTGTGATGACTCTGAATATTTTGTTTCGTTTGAGCGTCGGAAGATGACTTTGACTCTTATCTTGTTACTATCGTTGTTTATAAATTTTTCAAGGTTATTTACCGTTAGTATTACAATACGAAACAACTTTACAAAAGATTGGTAATAAATTAATACTTCAACTTGTGCCGGATTGCTTTCAAAAGATAAGTCATACTTCTGAACATCTCTACTTTCACTTGTTAAAGAAAACTTTTTCCATAAGTTATCAGGTAGGAACTCTTGGTATTGAGTGTATTGTATTGTATCATTTTGCATGTCGCTTTTATTTGATGGTTTTTCGTCGTTTGTTTTTATTTTTTCTTGCTCTTCCATAATAGCAAGGTTTGCGTGACGCTTTTGTTTGGCAGCTTCTTCTTGCTTTAAATATTCCTCTCTTTTAGACATAATCTTTTTAAAAATCCAAAACAAAAGCCCCGCTGTCGTGCAAAGCATGGTCCAAACCATTAAATGTTTTTTGAAACTACTTATATCTTGTTCAGTCATTTTTTCTCATTAAATATTATTTTATAAAAATTAACAATTCTGAATTAACTTTACATTTATTTCGAGAGTTACATTTGTCTGTACATCGTTTTATGTTTTAACGGCATTGATTTTCTTTATAAATTAAAGTAACTTTACTTCTCACATGTAAATTTTTAAGTTCATTTTTTTTTCTTTTTTTTTTTTATGTAATCAATTTTGTAAACTTGGTAAAATAAAAAATTTATATCTTTAGTAGCAAAAACTATTTCTCAAACATAAGTATTAATACTCTTTTTTTTTTGGCGTAAATATGCATAACGTGCGATAAGGATCTCTGTTAATTTTGCTAAAGTTACACGCACTAATGTGTTTTTGAAAATAAATACGGTGCGCATTGCAAATTGAAAATCAGCTCATAAAACTAAGTTGCAGCTCTTTTTTTAAATTACTGATTTAAAAATTGATTACCAATTTATTTCAAAATTATTCGTTCTTTTATTCGTAAATTGATATTTTAAACAATTATGATACCACGCGAAGGATGCGTAATAATTTTGCTTACTTAGGGACTGTCAGTCTATGGATTTTTGCACAACTTTGGAATATAGAAGGTTATTTCTTAAACTTTTTTTTTTTTTTTAAATATATATATATATATAAAGAAAAGATAATTAATCCGGAGAAGATAAGTTACCTGCATAAGATTAGTAATTTTGAACAAACGAGCATTTCTTGAAATAACGAGCCTCAAACAAGCCTAAGTCTTACGTAACGTTAAAACATTTCCATTTTATTTGTTTTATCAGTTTGCTTCAAATCTATATTGGTGTAATCATTTTGCTTCAAAATTATATTTTTTATATTAATGTATTTGTTAAGCCTTTCGGATTTTAAAGTGACGTAAATATGTAAGTGAATACTCCGAATTTTTTGTGAGCTTATGCTGATGTCAAATAATATCATGCATTTAATTATACAGATCTGACAAATATTCAAATCTGAAAAAAATATTTAGTTCTGGCGTTTTCAGGCGTTTTTTCCTAACTATATTTTTTTAACTGATTCACCTCCCCTCCGCGAAAAGTAAAACTTTTCAAGACGGAAATCAACAATAAGAAGCAAAACTTCACTTTTCCTGACTGAATATTTTTAACTATTTATACCATCTACACCTACGCTACACTTCGAAAATACTAATGGTCAGGGGTAGTATGCTAGAAGAGGTAAAAAGCTAAAATTAACTTTTATATGATTTAATATATAACTATTTCAAACAGCTTTTTTAAGAGCATTTAAGAGCGACAACAAACGTGCTAAAAAGCTCGTCTGATTGAGGATTTTTGAACAATTCCAAAATAAGATCATACCAACTAACAGTCACCAATTAGAAACCAACTTCAGCTGTTGTCTGAGAAAAGAGTATCAAGTTATCTTCCACTCAAGTTATCTTCTACTGCACACAAAATTTTGGCGACAAAAAAACCTGATTGGTTTAATGTGTTAAGTTCTGTTACACAAGATTCTGTACTTTAAAGTTTTATAACATAACTACTTATTTTTAATATTAATATCTTACGGGGACACTTCTTAAATGCTTTTTAAATAGTTTATAATACAAACATTTTATTTCAATCATCAAAGAAAACTAAATTTATTTTTTTACTTACTTTTATCTGTTATTTTTATTAACTACTGTTTTGGACAATATTTTCTTTATTTTTGGAAAAAATATTGCTTGAAACGAAATTACATAAAAAAAAACCATTATGGAGAATTTTTGTTTGACATGCGTTAGTTGTTTTTAGGTACTATGAAGTGGCCATCCGGTAGTTATGGACTACCACGACCTGTTAGTGGGTGTCCACAATTTTGGAAAGAAGGATTACGTTATCATGATACTGAAGATAACAATAGTAATAATAAACACTCTGTGTCTTTGCATTTATCAGGTACAGTAAACGAACATGGTGTTCGACAAGAATTCTGCCTTAAAGAAGAAAGCTTATTTGAAGAAGTAGATACTAAATGGCCCGACGGTCAATACTGCATTTATAAATATGGAGAAAACTGTCCTAAAGATTTTATGGAAGGTATTAATAGTTTCAGTTTTTTGAAACTTTATTAAATCCATTACTGCGAACTTTACAATCCAATACTTATGAGAGAATGGAGAGAAGTGGGAAATAAAAAAAAATCTAAAGTAATTTAATATCTTATTTATATAATATATGTACTGCACCAAAAAAGTTTTAACAAATAAAGCATCATTGTAGGCATTGGTTCCATCCCCTTAAGATTGACAGCAGGTTATCATAAAGTATAATTATTTTTGATTTTAGAGAAACCGTGCAATTGAGTTTAGTGGTTCTGGTATGGGGTGAAGTGGGACAACCGACTAATTAACAAAATATTTCAACAAAAACTATCATTTAAAAACTATTATAATCGTAAACCACGTAAACTTAATCAAAATACTTTAGAGGATTCAACATTATAATTAAGCAAAAGTAATGAGAGAAATGGGAGATCAATTAATTTTCTTTGTCCCACTTCACCCCACAAAAAGTTGTTTTTTAGAGGGTATTTTTCAAAAACATGGTTTTTACAGTACGCAGGCAGACAAAGCAATGTCTCCTAAATAGAACGGAAAAAAACTCAGATAACATTGATTAGAGACCTCTACTAATTGAAATTTTTGGAATGTCCCACTTCTCTACTGTTGTTCGCTTTTGATGTGTTTATCATTTTAACAAAAGTTGCATTAATAGAGTAGTTGTAAGTTTATGCTCAAATCAATTTTTGGATTACATAAGTAATATTGTGTAAAGTTTATTTATTGTTTTAATTAATATATATAAATATTTAAATGTAGTAAGAAGTAATAAAAAAACTTATTTTAGTATGAAATGGATTTTTGGTTTTTGATACTAAAATTTGCAAAAATATTATGATATTGAATTAAATCACCTTTTATTCTCCTGGTTTTTAAGGTGGTTTTAAAATCTTGCTACATGTGGTAAATGTCGTAACTTTGGAATCAATTTAGTTGCGCGTTGTTATGCGCTTTCTAACTTTTTAAAATCTTTTTTACTACAAGGATTTTACATTGGTGCTACATATTTAAAAATAGGTCTTACATCTTTGTGCCTTAATACTCTACAGGGCTTGGCCGCCAGACCACCATTATGTTACAAAAGCTGAAAACTTCTCAGCGCATGCTTGCAACACAAGTAGGAACGATCGTAAACTTTGTATTTTAGAGCAAAGTTGCCTTAGCTGGTAACAGGTACCAAAGGTGTTTAAAATACCGGCTAAAATAAATCAAATTGTAAGGCGTAGTTATCTTATAATTTTATTTGATTGTAATGTTAGAAATCATACTGTTCATAATCATGGTGGCAACCAGACACCCTTAAACTTCAAAAAATTGTAACGGTAGTTACGTTATAGTATAAAAGTAGAAATTGATACAGGTTACTTGGATAACTATTAAATGTTAACTCATTAGCCAGGCAAATTCTAAAGTTCTAGCCCCTAGCCAGACAAGCATATATGTTAGCAATATTGCTAGTTTTATATGAAAAACCGTTAGAATGAAAACCTAAGTTAAGTAACTGGTACCCCAAGAAATGATTGAAACTATTCTAAAGTTGCATTTATAAAACATTAATACATCATTAAAATAATAAAGAAAAATTCTTACATTAAATTTTTGCCTCGATTTCCCCATTAAAAAGTAAAGATAACCAAATTTTTGTGAAATAATTACTTAAAATATACAAGTCATTTTAACATGAAATTCGGATCATATGTTAAATATAGTACAAAATTTATAAGAGAGAAAATAAATGAGAATAAAAAAATATTTTTATAGATTGCGCATAAAAAACTTAGAAACACTAAAAAATTAGGTAAACCAAACATGATTAATATGATAACATTTTAGGAACTAAACAGCGTTGAACAAAAACCTCCTCTAATATGAATTTTATTACTATGAAGAACAAAATATCAAAATTTCAGCTATTTTGCATAGTCATTTCATAATCAATCGTTTCACAAATTTACTCCAAATAACTTTTTCATATATCGGTCGTAGGGTTTCCAATCCAAATATCTGACTAGCCTCGCCTAACTTTAACTATTCGAAAATCCGAATGACAATCCTAATAGGGGAGACCGGGGCTAGTTGCAACAGGGGTAAGTTGCAACAATGTAATTTAAAGAATGGTTTTTGTATATTTTTCCAAAATTTTTCTTAAATAATATAACAATAACTTTAACGCGTCAGCTGTAAAAAACTTACAGTTATTCAATAAAAATTTCAAAAGTTATTGATGTTTTTTTTTTTTCGATATAAAGTTCTAAATTTCGTTTTTGAAGTTTTTTTGGGTTTTACTTTAAACTTAGAGGTATATGACCATAATAAAGTTATGGTAAGTTAAAAAAATCTTTTTCAAACACGATAAGTCAAAAGAAAAAAATTTTTTTAAATAAAAATAATTATATACAATGATTCGAGTGATAATGATGCCTATGGGGTAAGTTGCATCAAATTGCTTGGGGTAAGTAGAATCATAAATTAGCTGCGGGATTTGTTGATTTTACGCACTTAACAAGTTTTTTCGAAAATAATGGACGCTTTTTTTATGTAACAGCGCAAACAAATATAAACGAAAACAAAAATTTTATGATGAAGATAAGTTTAAATAAATTGTAAATGTATATAATATATATAAAGCATATGTATATATATGTATATATGTTTATGCATTACATATTATGTATATATACATGTATTTTATATGTATATTATGTTTAATATACATATTACATACATGTATATATATATATATATATATACATGTATACATATATGCAAAGATACATTATTCATTCATATATAAATAAATGATGATGTAGGTTAAGTTGTGTAAAATGACGTTAATGTTTTTTTATTTTATTGTTATTTGATTAAACTGTTATTTTGTGCTTAAGTAAAAATTGTAAATGAGAACTTATAAAAGAAAAACTGAAAAAGGACTTTATCCAACAGCAGTGGTAATAGAGGCAGCAAACCAAGTTATTGATGGAAAAGAAATATGGGTTAGAGCATCAGCAAAAAAGTATGGAATTTACTACTCAACTCTTTTTCGTTACATAAATAAGGTAAAAAAAGCTATTAATATGGGAATGCCGCTACCTATTCCTGGTTATAAAAAATCACGCCAAGTTTTCAATTTAGAACAAGAAAAAGCTATTGCTTTATATATATCAACAGCTTCTGATATTTATTTTGGATTATCACCTTATGAAGCACGAAAACTTGCATTTGAATGTGCTATAAAGTATAACCTTAATTTTCCAAAATCTTGGTTAAAACTTTCAATGGCTGGTCCTGACTGGATGAGAGGGTTTTTAAATCAACATTCAGGATTGTCTATTAGAACTCCAGAAGCAACAAGTCTTGCACAAGCAACTAGTTTTAGTCGTGCTAATGTAGGTGTATTTTTTCAAAAATTATCAGATGTTTTAGATAGAAATCATTTTTCTGCATCTAATATTTACAATGTTGATGAGACTGGTATCACCACTGTGCAAAAACCAAACAAGGTAATTGCTCGTAAAGGTATTAAGCAAGTTGGAGCATTAACATCTCAAGAACGGGGGACACTAGTGACAATGGTGTTAGCTGTAAATGCATGTGGCAATAGTGTGCCTCCAATGTTTCTATTTCCGAGAAAGAAATTTTTTGATCCCTTTATTTGTGATGGACCAAATGAATGCATTGGTGCTTCGAATGGGTCAGGGTGGATGAATGAAGAGTGCTTTGTTACTTACTTAAACCACTTTATTTGGCATGCCAAGCCCACAAAAGAAAGTCCTGTGCTATTACTTTTAGACAACCATCAGTCTCATTTATCTGTCCAATTAATAACATTGTGTAAAGATAATGGTATAGTTTTGCTTTCCTTCCCTCCTCATTGCTCACATAAGTTGCAACCTCTAGATAGATCTGTATTCGGACCATTCAAAAAATGCGTAGCTAATGCACAAGACTCATGGATGAAACAATGGCCAGGAAAAACAATGAGTATATATGATTTGCCAGGAATTGCAAAAATAGCCTTACAGCATTCTCTTACACAACAAAACATAACATCTGGTTTTAGAGTGGCAGGAATATTCCCATATGATAAGGATATATTTTCAGATGCAGATTTTGCTCCATCATTTGTTACTGATCGTCCAGAAACTCAATCTAAAGCAGGTATTGATATTAGTATATCAACTTCAATCTCAGATGCAATTCCATCTCTGGTATCATTAGAATTTTCCCCAGAGAATGTAAGACCTCTGCCAAAAGCACAACCTAGGAAAGAATACTCACTAGATCAAAGAGAAAGTATGCAGAAATTCTTACAGATACTCCAGTAAAACAGCGACTTATGGCTGAAAAAGAAGTTAGTTCTAAAAAGAGAAAGTCTAATACTTCCACATAAACAATCAAAAAGAAAAACATTAAAGGTGAATTAAAATGGAATTAATGTAATTTTTTGCATTAAAAAAATTGTTTTTTAAACAAAATGTTATTGTGTTTTTATATCCTAAAAACAGAAAAAAACAGAACTTAATATCCTAAATACTCCTCTTGTCTTTTTTTAAACTTATTGTTGTTTATTTGACCAAGAGAACTTTTTTTTTTCAAAAACAGTTTTTAGTTTACTAAACAAGTCAGGTATATGTGAAGTCTAGCATAATAAATGTATTGCAACTCAAGGAAAATACTACTTTCTTTTATTGTAATTATAAATTTTTTGTTGCCAAATAGAAATTACAGATTGACTAGTAATTTTTCTGTGAACTCTACAAGGCTTATTCTTTTAAAGTAATGTGTTGCAACTTGCCCCGTTCACTGTTGCAACTTGCCCCGACGCGGGGTAAGTTGCAACATTTTTTTTTTCATTTTTGTTTCACTATTGCGGAATAACTAAGTTTTATATTATATTTATCAATGTTGGATTAACATGTCACTAAGATCTATTTTATAACCCTGAAAAAAAAATTTCAAAAATATTAAAGTTTAAGGAGATAAATGCAGTTTTTTAAATTTTGTTGCAACTAGCCCCGGTCTCCCCTACTTATCTATGAAAGAAATTATTGTGTTTTTTTCGCGCAAACGGTGACAAACTGGAACTGTAAATGATAAAAGAGCCAGTAAATTATAATCATTTAATGCCTCGTTCATCGTTTGATGATGATAAGATGGAAAGTTGAGCATTATTTAAAATAATAAACTTTTAAATAATTTCATTACATTTACATAAAGTAAAAATTTATTTTATTAAATGTTAGTTTATTATTTTCTACTTTTTTAAACGATCTTTTGTTGTTACACTTTATAAGCTTGAAGTTACAAAGAGTAACCACAATCTGTCGAAACAATACTGTTGAGTTGAAAACAAATAATTTTGAAGATCCATAAAATATCTGCCGACTAGAAAATATCATCGAAATCATAGATCTCTTTGTAGATTTTCAAGAAGTTATAAAAAACTTAAAAAAATTATAAAAATGATATCATTCATTCAAAAATAAAAATTTTTCAAGGATATTTTAATATACAAGCGGACAAGATAAAAAAAAATTTTAATTGGAATTATTTAGTTACATTATTATTTTTTACATTATAATACTCATGATACATTTTAGTTGTGTAACTATTATACTAACAAGCAAGTTCTATTAGAGAATGAGAACCTTAAGGTATATAAAGAAAAAATGGATGATGTAACAAAGATATCACTCTCATATCTTAAAGATCTGCTTTCCGAAAAAGTTATTTTAATGCAAAATTACCTTTCAGCTATTAAATTGTTGAGAGAGGAATCCGTTGAGCAATAAGAGCCATCAACTTCACAAACTTTATTGAAGAAAGTTTTTACTACTTTTAAAGGTCTAATATAAAAGATTTCCTTAAACTTACTTCTAAACTAGAAAAGCTGATGCTTTTTAATGAAATGACTACAAAAATTAAGGAGTTAATCGAAAACAAAATTAAAAAAGATAAAAAAAAAAGTTACACTGATTTTTGTAGCAGAAATGGTAAAAACAACATTTAGTGTTGAAAATGTTTATGATGAGGGTGAATCTACTCAAACTACAAAGTAGACCTTTTACTTTCGCTCCGATGTAGCAACTATCCTTAATAAAAATAATCTTAAGAATATGCTTGAAAAAATTTGTGTTTGTTTGCCATGGAAAAATTTTTGGTAGGCGTAGAGTAGTGAGAACATTTTTTATATAGGTATCATAGTGACTATAACTCAACATAGAATGTTATTAATCATTAACAAGAATCATAAATAAATATTTTACCTCTAAATCTCAAAATTCTAAAAAAAAACTTACGAAACAGTTAAAGAAAATAAAAATCAGAAAATGGTTTTTATTTTCGCTGTTGCAAACTAACTTTTTAATAATAATTTAAGTTAATACTTTATACTTATTATAATACTTTATAATAATTATAGAATTAGAAAGTATTATATTTTTTGTATTATTAACTAAAAAGTATTATTATTACTAACTATTACTTTAAATATATTAAATAAATTTAAATACATCGACTGAATTAAATCGAGATTGGTGCATCATTCATACATCGCTGAGGGCTTCATTTATCTTAAATTTTCCATTATCGGAAAATTTAAGATAAATGAAACCCTTATTAAAAATATTGCCATTGTATTTTTTTTTTTACTTTGAAATTAAAATCAACCGTTTAAACTCATTTTTAGTACAATTTTCATCTATCTAAGATTGTAACATTTATTTAAAGCTAATAGAAACCACTACTGTTTTTCTGTTATTCCTCATCTATCTATGTTTTGTAATTCGCTAACTGTTAAAGAAAAAAAATGTACAAACATTTATTTGTTACTCTTTTGCTTCAAACTAAAAACAGTTTTAAATTGTGTAGAAATATATTCTTTCATTTAGAAACAAAGTGATTGCAAAAATTAAACTCAACTGTTGCATAAAATTTAGACTTTCTAACTTCATGGGAAAAAGTTCCACTGCCCGTAAACACCGGAAATTTAATAATTTAAATCTTAATTTAAGTTATTGATTCGTAGTTGACATATGAGGCAGTAGCGGATCTAAGATTTTTTGCGATTTCAGATTTGATACTTCCAGGCGTTTTAAAAACTCCAAATTTAAATATGTTGATGCTTTAAAAAAAAAATCTCGGCGGTTGGAGCCTTGGTATAAAAATACCAAAAAAGTATATATCCCTCTCTAAATATCATCTCTCTCCCTCTCTCTCCTCCCTTATGTGAGGGCAATGAGTTAATAAAATCTTTTAAACTAAATTTAAATTCATCGACATGTTTCAAATTTCATCTAATTATCTTTTAGTGTTTAAAAGTTATGACCATGCAAAGTTTCCACCTCTCTTAAAATGAGGTTGTAAACTTGATTGGTCCTAATTGCGTAAATTTAATTATGTCGTTATGTAAGCCTTTTCTAATACAAATGCATTTTTACTCTAATGTACACTGTAACACACATTAATGAATTACTTTCACATTTAAATGTACAGAAAAACGTTATTGCGACTTTCAGTAAATTAAAATGTACAGAAAAAAACAGTTATTTCATACTGAGAAAAAATCGTAAACAAAAAATCTTTCTGACAAAATGTTAGAGGTAAAAAAAGGAAAAATCTAGCTGGACGTAGAGTTAAAAATGGTTCGAAGACAGCAAAGAAAAAATTTGTTCAATCTGTACCAAAGAAAACAGAAATACACCTTGATTCTTTTTCTTCCAGTGGTGGTAACACTAACAATGGATAAATGGCAGATGTTTTTTTAGTCTAAAAGAGGTAGAGTCAATCTGTTCTGTAAGTTGTAAGACAGATGACCAGTTTTCTGCCTTTTTATCTAAGTTCAACATACTCCTTTGCATTAATCAGCAAGTTGATATTAACAAAAAAGTTGGTCTTAATGAAGTTAAAGAAGTTGGTTATGAACTAATGATATTGCATAAATAGACATTTCCATGGACTTTGGTTAGCCCTAGCATCCATTAAATGTGCACTCATTCTGAGCAGTAAGGAGAAAGTTGGAATAAATGCATTAAAGTTTACAAATGAGGAGCAAGTTATGAGGCAAGATAAATGTAATTGCAAATAAATGCACACGACTTTTACTGCAGACTGGTGATAAAAACACATCCAGTAAAATTGCCAGATTGATGATTAGAACACATCCAGTAAGATTGTCAGTAAAATTGCCAGAAAGTAAGATCGCCAGTAAATAAGGAATTTCGCCATGTAGAAAATGTAGAAAACTCGGATATATCACAAGAGGGTGTAAAGTAGATGTGAACAATGTCCTTAAAAAAGAAAAAATGATAATTCAAGAATGTTTTGTGTGACCATATAAATAAGACTTATATCTTGTATGTTTGGGTTTAATATTGAATTTTTTAAATTTAAACGTATTCAATTTTGAATATGAAATTTTTACCTCAAAATTATATTAATCAGCCATTAGCCATATATTCGTACTTAGTGCACAAACATAAAATTTGACCTCAGAATCAGATTCTTTAACCCAAAATAGTGTTTCATAAACAATTACCAGTTATAAAATTTTTTCGAAAAAAAAACATTCTGGGCACGCAGTCCGAAGGTTTTTGCTCTGACGTTTTTACATATAAAACAAACAATATTGCTTAAGATAAATGCTTGTCTTGCTAGGGGTTCGAACTCTAAAAAGAGTCTGGCTAATAAAAAATCATCTTTCTAATAGTTACTCAAGTAACCTGTATGAATTTCCACCAATATACTTCAACTTCATGGCTTCACTTCATAGTGTTTGGTATTACTATGCCTATATATATTTTTTTATAGGTGTTGAGTCTAGTTATATGTTTTTTATTCAATATTTGAAATTCTTATTATATTTTCCGATTTGCAGGGTTTTACATTTTTTGATGTTGAAATTGATCCTCCATTTGTGAGACCTTTGAGCAAATTTATTAATATCAACATGCAAGAACTTTAAGTCTACCTTGTTATTAATTAATACAATAGTTATTATCTGTATAAAGTTATTATTAATTTTAGAATGTAAGTCATTTATATATAATAAGAATAACAATGACCCAAGTACATAATACAAGGTTTGGTACTTGGGCCATTGTTATTCTTATTATATATATAGCTTACAAAGCTCAATACCTTTAACCTATTTGATTTTTTATCGCCATTTATGATGCATTATTTTCAATTTGATAAATATGTTTTTATCCAGGTTAAAAAATTATTTTCTATAAAATACTTTTCTATAAACTACTTACTTTTGATATTACTCTCCTTTGAGGTCACGTGTCAAATGCTTTTTTAATTTTGTGTGTGTGTGTTTTTATTAAGGGGCCCCCATGATTTTCCACGGTGTTCTGTATCCTAACGGTCACAGAACACCGTGGAAAATCATTTAACTAGAAAGTTCACGCCTTCTTCCTTACCAATGTCGATTAAATGGGCGAGAGCCGGCGTTGAACCTCGGACCTCTTGGTTCTGGACCAGAACTCTATCTGCTGCGCCACGGCTGCAGGCTCATATTGTTTACAAAAAAACATTTTATTTATATCATCAAATAATATTAAATAAATTTTTTATTTACTTTTAGCTTACTAAAAATTCTATACTATAACTACTTACTTTTGATACATATATGTATCTTATGAGGTCACGTGTCAAAGGCTTTTCAAATTGTTTGCAATAAAATTTAAATCATTTTATGTAAACCATAATAAAACATTAAATAGTTTTTTTATTTATCTAAAAGGTTTTGTGATAAATTTAAGGTTGTTTTTCCACAAAATAAAATTTTCAGTTAAGATTGTTTTAGGACAATTAACTACTATTGAATTCATTTTTGAAATGGTAATTTGCATAGCAACAATCCTAACAACACATCTTTTTTTTTTGTTTTGTACAAATTTTTGTATACTAGGCACATTTTTCAAAAACTTGAATTTAACAATGATGTTCTATACTGTAGATTAAAATAAAATGAAGCAAACTGCATTTCCTTTGAGTGCCATATTATATAAGAATTGAATAAGTATTAAAACTTTATATATAATTATATAAAATATAACTTATTATCTTTTAATGAATTTGTTATGGATTTTATTTTTTTATTTATTTAATTTTATCTAATATATAAAAGTAATAGGAAGTTTAAAGAATTTCATAAAAAAAGTTACGAGAACATTTTCTAGGAATAAGTTCTAAAAAGCAAGTGTTACCGAAATAGTAAAATAACTTTACTAAAAAAGTTATGTAGTGTTAGGAAGCTTGGCAAACTTAAATTGGATAAAAAACAGTATTTAGACTATTTTAAAAACATTTTGATCAAGTTGGTAGCTGTCCATATTGTCAAAACAAAGTAACCATATAAAATGACGACTCAAAGAGAATGGAATTTTCACACTATTTGAAAATCAAATTTACATCTTGTTCAAATGAATAGTACACTTTTACAAGTATAATTAATACTGTATATAATACTGTGGACAATATAATAGTATATAATAATGTGGACAAAAACGCACGCAAAAAAGATAGCAGTGCATTGAATATTAACTACGAATGATTGTTGGTTTTTGTGAGGTTGGTCAAGGCCATGCACCGATGAGTCATTTTGGTTATATAGCAAATATAATTTGCAAGCAATTTTTAAAGTAATCATAAATTGGTTCAAGCTGCTAATGATTCTGCTGCTAAAGATTGTATGAAGTTTGATGCAAATGAAATTAAAGAAAATGCTTTTAAGAAATCCCCAACCGTTGTTTCATAAATTCAGGTTTCTTTTGATGGTACTTGGAGAAAACGACAACATTCTATAACTATAAGCAGCGGTTGATGTGTTGGTTCAGATGTATTAAGAAGGTATTGCAGAGGGTGTCAAATTTGGTTTAACATAAAACAACATCGTGATAAAGAAAACGAGAAAACAAATCACAATTGTTTTTTAAACTACACAAATGTTTCAGCGGGAATGGATAGGGTTAGTGTGCTAAATATCTTTCAACGCTAATTGAATTTGTATGGGCTTATATGTAGATACTACCTTATATATAGATACTACCTTTGAAAACTCCTCTTCGTTTAAAAGAATTGGAACCCACCTCTTTAATCAACAAAAAAGAAACATGAAAGGCTGAATTTAACTGGAAAAAAAAATCTAATAGAAAGGACATTAAATTTCATCCAAAAATATTTTAAAATGGCTTACTGCTAAAAAGTGCAAATTGGATGATACACAAAAGATATACAAGATAAAAAGGTACATCAGAGCAGTAATATTTCACTTTACCAATTTCAACAGTCGTTTCACCGCTTTTTTTCAAGTCTAATGTAATGTCTAGGAGTTTTTAAGGTTGACAAATAATGTTCTCTTTTATAAAAATTTATTTTATTATTAAAATTTATTATTTTTTCCATTTTACCAATTGGCATTGTGTTGACTTTTTTTCATTTTCCTTAGTTTTTCTTTTACCCTTTACTGTTGCTTATTATAAATGTACATTGTAAATATTTTTAAACCGTGACACACAAAAAAGTAATATAGCAACTACCTAGCAATATACGTAAAGATAAAGACAGCGATTTAGCCACGAGGATCTCTAACTAAATTAGTTAATGATTAGCTAGCAAAAATTAGCATGTTATTTTATTATTATATTAATTTTTCATATTTATGTCATATAAAATACTATTATTATTACTTATTTTATTTTACTTACTAAAGTTGCAGACAATTTCGTAAACCATCTTGTTTTATTATTTTAGAATTCCAGATTTCACTTATACCAACTAGTTATATTAATAATTAAAAGCCCGCGTTATACACATGTGTATGTACATAAAGCAGTAGTTGACAATTGTCATTTAGTAGCTATAAAATTGTTGCTATGTATTAGCTCACACAAAGCTACAATATGTAACTTCTGATCAATTGTAACAACATCACTAGCTGATAAGCTGCAATATGTAGCTATAGACTAGCTTAAGATTTGTCTTTATGTTGTAGCTAGCTATATCCTTATGGTCTGTAGCTATCAATGTATAGTAATAATATCGCTAGCTACAAAACTGCAATATGTAGCTATCGACTAGCTACAGATTTTTTGTTAAGTTATAGCTAGCTATAATATGTAGCTAATAATAAATCGTATTAAAATCGATAACTACAAAGTCGCGATATCTGGTTAGCGGTATGTCGTAATAAAGTTGGAATGTTATAACTTCAATTGTTATCATAAATATATTATTTCCGATAGTAAAAACAGAATTTTTGAAGATACAAGATATTTTAAATACTTTATTTACGTTGTGTTTTAATTCATTTTATTTAAATATTTAAATATCAAATATAAATCGTTTTATAACTTTTAGGTTGGGTATTCTGGGATGACGAGAACCAGGAAGATCTAGATGGCGGAAATACAGTAAAAGGGTATACCCCAGAAGGGGTGTATGAACTCGATACCCTTATTTACTATTGCTGTATTGATAAAGGCAATAAAAATATTCCAATAGAACTACCGTTAGATTTACCGTTTTTTTTAATTGCATATAAATCGAAAGAATGTCAAGCAGTTTTAGGAACTACTCCCGTATTAGAATACATTGAGTGGGATGATGAAGACCAAGGAAATACCAATGCACATAGTGAAACAGCTTCCCCCTTCGGAGTTTCAGAAAATAAGATGAACACTAAAATTTATTATTGTTACTACAATGCAGGTGTATTATTATTTTGAGAATTTAATTTAAGATGCATTCTTTGTGTGAATGTAATATTTTTAGACATTTAGACATTTTGCTATTTTAATATTTTTCATAACTTGTCTTAGTTTGATGCACTTATAAAATAAAATTACCTTAAAAAATTTTAAAATTCTTTTAATAAAAAAAATTCTGTTTATTTGTATTTATTTCAGTTGTCTTAATATTGTTTAAACTAACGTGTCTACTTAGGAGGTTGTGGACGATATGGTGGAGTTTGTCGAAACACTACAGACGATGATAGCACATTACTTGAGGGGCAAAACATTGTTGTAGATGATCAAAAACGCAGTAAAAAGGTATATTTTCATTTTCAACAAAATTTACAATGAAAAAAAGTAATAATATAATTCAATAATTTCATTTTAAGGCAACTTTTGTTGAGAAGACGACGCATCACTCAGTGCTTGCTGTAGCTATTGGATGTAGCGTTGCAGGAGCCATACTCGGCACAGCTGCGGTCGGTATATTTATACAAAAGTATTTAAACAATAAAAGAAGTTCTGATTATACTTTGGAACGTTCTTTAAATGAAGATGAAATACCTCGACCCGACCATATATGGTAAAAAACAGTAACAGATATTTTAAATTTATATGTAAATTGTAAATAGAGCACCAAAATGCATCATTCATAAATTTGAATTGGTATTTTATTTCGTTGTACTTAACAGTCCTTAAACATTTGTATATATACAAATCTACTAAAAAATCAAACAACGTTTTGTAATGTTTCTTTAAAAATATATCAAACAAATCTAAAACTATTAAGATGACAAGACCGTTAGGACTTCTTGGGGCACCTAAAAAAAAAAAAAAAAAAAAAAAAATTAAAAATCTAAAACTATTAAGATATTTCTTTTTAAAATGTTTTTATAAGACTAGCATTTTTCTTCAATTTTCAAAAAGTTTTCATTTAATTAGTTTTTAGTTTAATTAGAGCTAGGGATGTACCGAAGCTAAAGCTTCTTCTGAAGCCACTTTGTCGAAGCCGAAACTTTTACATTTATACAGCGAATATTTGCTATCTTGCGTATCTAACTATATTACAAATTGTTAACAAACAATATACCTACCCAGCCCGCATTCGGTCCTTTATGAAATTTTATAATATGTATTTTCAAAATACATCTTGGTTATTTTAAAACCTTTTTTTTTATAAAATTTATTTTTATAGTTCATAAAACCTTAATTTCCATATTATCATATAATATTTAAAGCAGCCGTTGCACAGTGTTTAGCGTGCTTGCCTCAGAAGCTGTCAGATCAAGAAGTGATCAGAAGCTGTCAGATCAAGAAGTGATCAGAAGCTGTCAGATCAAGAAGTGATCAGAAGCTGTCAGATCAAGAAGTGATCAGAAGCTGTCAGATCAAGAAGTGATCAGAAGCTGTCAGATCAAGAAGTGATCAGAAGCTGTCAGATCAAGAAGTGATCAGAAGCTGTCAGATCAAGAAGTGATCAGAAGCTGTCAGATCAAGAAGTGATCAGAAGCTGTCAGATCAAGAAGTGATCAGAAGCTGTCAGATCAAGAAGTGATCAGAAGCTGTCAGATCAAGAAGTGATCAGAAGCTGTCAGATCAAGAAGTGATCAGAAGTTGTCAGATCAAGAAGTGATCAGTGGTTCAACGCCACCTCTGGGCAAGTTTTATAACATTGGTTATTAAAAAGGCATGAACGTTCTTTCAAATGCTGCTCTTCCGCGGTGCTTTGTGATAAGACAGTAAAAACTTCTTGGGGCACCTTAAATAAAATTAATAACCGCATTATATTTCATAAATTCTTTTTTTTCATAACTATGTTTTTTTTTTTAACTGGCCGGCAAAAATTCATTTTTTGAGGTCAAACCAGCATATTTGTTTTCATTTCGAACGGTTTTTACTGTTGACCCCCTTTATTTTCTACGCTTAAAAATATTTTTGCGTTTAATCTTTATAAACTATCAAGTCTAAAGCATTCTTGAAATTTAATAAATAATATAGAATTTGCTGAAGCTTGGTGTTTCTCATAGTTGTAGGAATGTCGTACAACAGTTGAACAACTAACTTGTTTTACAATGAATACTATAGTAAATTATGCAACTTAATGTCAGTTGTATTATGAACTTTATGTTGTAAAACAATTGTTGTTGAAATAGAAACTTTGATTCCTGCAAAAGTTGCAACACAACAAAATTGCACAACTATTTTATATTTTTCTACAATTATTGAGAACCAAGCTTTAGTAATTTAATTACCGAAAAATAATAATACACCTGGCTTCGGCATGCCAAAACCGAAGCCGAACTTTCGGTTCACCCCTAATTAGAAAATCTAGGTTGGTTACAGCTTCTATTGCAATGAATTAAAAAAAAAAATTACTTTACTTTTGTATAAACTATATATACGGTCATTTTGTATAAATCACAAATGCGGCTGCATTTGCAATATCATTAAACTCATTTAAGGCTATTTTATCGTCCAGATATGATTATTGAAAGCTACATTCACAGTGGTATTGTTGCGAGCAAAGTTCACAATGAAATCCATGTTTGGTGTTTTGTGGTTGTCCTCCTTAAGCAACGGCTTTGATTGTATGGTTATATTTATAGCAACAACTGCAATAACCTAGTGATAGGTTCTTCAGGGGTGCATTATCTCTGTTTCGACACTGATATATTATTATTTATACTACTTAAGTTTATACTCAGATTTCACAATATAGTTATGACGTTTTCTATGACTTAGTATTTATGACTTTTCTATGTAAAAAGCAGTTGCAAATCCTAAAATTATTATCTGCTATATAACAATCTAAACAACGTAAGGTTGATCAAAAATTAGTAAATGGTTTTTTATCTAATGAAGCAAGAAAGATTTAAAATAATTTTAAGAAAATTTTTTTGATGTTTTTGTAATTAAAGATGTATATAAAAAGACCTTTCATCACAGTAAATTTAATCTGGTTACTAGATATCTGATGCCTTAAAAGTTTTTAGGCCCAATCTTTTTTTTATATTTAATGTGTATGAATCAAAATATGGACTGTCGCCCAAAACCTGTGAAACTTATTTTAAAGAAATGACTATATATTTGCTAAAAAATTTTCAATATACCACTTTGTAGTTTCTTATATAAAACTGATTTTTTTTTTCAATTGATACGGAATGTTTTTGTGAAAAAACTTCACAAAATTCCTTCTAAAAAAAAAAGTTTCAAACAGAATCAAAACGGTATTTATCACACACAGATTTTGATTTATAAAACTTTAAATGCTTTATAAACGGAATATCTTGACAAAAACAATTCTGAAACAAAGCAAAGTTAAACTTTTATGTTTTAATATTTAATTAAAAAAAAAGATATGAATAAATTTAAAAACATTGAATTTGAAGCTTTGAGTTAAAACTAAAATCATTAAAAGAAATAATTTCATGTTGATGAACTTGGTTTATAAAATCGTTGCTAATTTTTTACACACCGATATTATAAAAATTAGAGCGAGATTTAAGAACATTTTGGTAAGAAATCAACTTACAGCTGTAGTTACAGTTGACCCATAGCTTTTGGCCTTTTTAACATATAAAGCTAGTTTTTTTCTATCTTTAAAAATGCAAAATTTGATTTTATCCATATTCTTAATTTTTTGTCTGACTTTGTCTCATTATTTATTATTACATTATTGCACAGTTGCATGTACTTTCCTCAGCTGTGCATTGATTATATAATATCCTGTGATGGTGCGAATTAATGATGGATTTAATATTTGGCATACATGAGTAGCTTACTAAGATACTACACAGTATTTTGTAATTTTTAGAGAGTTTTTTGTTTAGGGCAAAGGAGGGCATTAAAACCACTTTTTTCATATACTTTCAGATTTTTCTATTGTAAAAAATGAATATTGTGAAGTTCAGGAACATTTTTTTTCCTAGTGACAGACAACATATTTGTATACGAGGCATAGCATTTTATACAGAAAAAAGTTTTGTATAGTGCCAAGACTGGTAAGAAGTTATAAAAAAAAATCGCAAAAAATAAAAAAAGGGGGGCGATAAGACCAAGTATATTGAATGTATATATTTTTACCAAGACTTAGCGCAATTGATAAAATTTTATTTGATAACTTAAATATTGTCTCTTTTTGTAATAAAAGGTATAAGGTAGAATACGTTACAGTAGAATTTTGACCAGGAAGAAAATACTATAAAGCTAAAACTTTGTTCAAATAAACACAAATGTATGATAATTCACAAAAACAAAAGCCCCAATTATTGTAGCTCCGAAAGGTGAACTTTTGGACCTATATAAAAGGGCCAATATAATTGTTCGGGGAGAAAAAAAGATTTTTCGAAAAAAAAAAAAATTGTTTACCGTTGGAACAATTTAACTAATTCTAATTTATATTCGTATAAGAAATGTGGTCTAAAAATGAGTATTTAAGAAATTATTATTAAATATGCCAATCAAAGAATTATAAGGAATACAGGTATACATTATAATTTGACTATTGAAGTAATCCTTTATAGACGATATAATTTATACCAAGTTAAATCTATTGTCTATAGCTATTCATTATATAAATAAAATAAATTTCAAATCCAATTAGTGGTGTGTGGTGACTAACCACGGATCTATGCCAAGGGTGGATCCATAAGAAAGGGGAGGCAATCGCTCCCTTAGACATTTGCAACTTTTTTTTTTTTTGTAAACTTTTATATTAACACAGCACTTAGTTTAAATTACGTTAATAAATTAAAGAGGCTATTTAAAATCAGCAAAATAAAATTATGGACTTGCCTGCTTAAAAATCATCAAACCTGAGAATTAACCCTCCCCCCTTCCTTCATAGATAGTCAGGATCCACCAAATCGAAAAAACATGCCTCCCCTCCCCCCCATTACTACAAAGTCTAGACCCACCTTCCCCTTGATATGTGCTCTTCATTAGTGATCCAGTAGCAAAAAATTCTGACTCGTCAGTAACTTTATTTTCTTAATAATAACAAAAACATAGTGTTACTTTATAAAACCTTTAGTAAAAACTATTTGAAACATTATGGTTAACTTTTGAGTCAAAAACGAATGAAATAAACTTAATTATTTTTTATTTCATATATCGTCAAAATATGCAAACTTATAGAGACAATTATCCTAATTTTTGTCTTTTCTGTAAAATAGTTGCATAATCATTTCTATTTTTAACTTATTTTTAATTTATCTTAAGTTTCTATCCTTAACATATAATATTGTGGTAATTTGAGGCTGGGAACTGAATCTCAAAATTTTGACACTTTTACCCTAAATGTTAAGCTAATAATTTTTTTTTTTACTATCTTATAAAACATTTAAATTTATCAGCAGGTTTTTTAATTTGATCAAATAAGCTTATGTTTAAAAAATACAATCATGTAAGATTTCACCTTCCCTAAAATGAGGGGGTTGTATCTTTACTTGATCATATTTTTAGAATACTTAAATAAAATTAAAAACCTGTTGACGAACTTCAAAATATCATAAAACTGTGTGAAAACAAATAATTAAAAAGGAGTCAATTAAAAATAATAATTTTTAAGATAATATTTTTAAAAAAGCTTAGAACAATTACTACACTTCCACTCCATGAATTTAACATCATCTAATTCAGTTATGATAGTACATTTTACATGATACCAAATGTCACAAACATCGCAGCACACCCACTGATCAGCTTTATCTCCACAGCCACCACATTCAGGACATACAATGTTGCTGTTGTCATCATTATCATTTTTTTTTTTTTTTTCTTCAATTTTTTTTTGATTTGTTTTTTTGAAGCTTCTTCTCTTGTTCGTTTTAAACATGCTTCTGTTGCTAAACTTTCACCATAGCGAAACCTTTTAACCCATGCAGATCTTCCATGAAGAGAGGTTTCTGCACATTTAGACTGTAATTGTTTAAGAAAAAAATCTTTGATAGAGGAAGTCGATGTAGAAATTGGTGATGATGAAGCAGATGATATTGATGTTGAAATGGGAGCATCGTTAACACAAATGCTTTGAAGATTAGGCATTGAACATGATCTTGTGAGATGATTAATGGAGAATGTAGGTTTCTTCACTGGTGACTGAAAACACTGATTAAATAAACGTGTGTCAATAGCATCTTTGTTAAGAGGGAAAATGCCAGTTCCCTTAAAACCACTTTTGACTTGTTCCATAGTAAAGGAACTCTGAAAAAGAGTATGTAGTAGCCCTGGAAAACGTTTTTTGGATAGTGGTCCATTATGTATTCTTGCATATTTTATAAGCAAACTTTGCCATTTACTTTTTACAGGTCGATGTGTCTAAAGGTTGAAGAAGATTGGTGAGATGAGCAGGAATGCGTAGGAGAATAACATTATTTTTTATTGCCAAATCAATAAGTGGGGAGCTAATATGAGAAATATGACCATCAAATATAAGAACGCGTGGGCGGTTTGCAAGATGCTTTGTATACATTAGAAATATGCTTTGAAACCATTCTAAAAAATGAGGGCACTCCATCCAGCCCTTACTACTAGTAGTATAAACAGCTCCATCAAGGCCACCTTTAACCCAGCCCATATACACATTTTTTCCTTTGTAGATAATGTATGGTGGATAATACATACCCACTAGCAGAGCATGCATAATTGACAGTAATTTGCTCCCGGCCTGATCCACCAATGCTTTGCGACACTCAAGAAGCACCTCGTTTTGCTAATACAATTTGCTGCTTTGGGTCGGTGATGAACCCTGATTCATCAGAATTGAATATTTGACTGGCTATTTGAGTAGGATTTCCTTCCTTCCTGCTTCAACTTTTTGTATGTTCGAACCATACTAAAAAAAAAAAAACTTATTTTTAAAAATAAATTTACAAAACTTATTTTTAGATTAAAAAGTTGCTTTTAATTTTAGTCATAATTATTTAACTAAATAGTTTGAAATTTATAGCTGATTTAAATTTATTAGAGAGTTTTGCCATTTTTTACTAATCAGGGAGGGCATTAAGACCTACTTGTTTTAAAATAAAAGTTTTATACTCCAAGTAAACAAATAAATAAAATTTCTTGTAACAAGTATCTCAAATAAGTCTTACCTTTGCTAGTTTAACAAAAAAAATTGTGTGCAAGGTAATTTTAAAGGTATATGTTTAAAATGTCAAAACCTTGATTGGACGGCTCAATGACTCAATGACTTTTACTAAAATAAATATGACATTTAAATTACTATTTTTATGTATAAATATTACTTAAGTAGAATGTGTAACTTTAAAAAAAGACTTACTAAACTTAGATAGTACTTTACTTTCAAGAAAAATAAAAGCAAACAACTTGTTATAGACTTTTTAATTATAAACCGAGGAGCACCGATATTGGAAAAGTTTTCATAAACTTCGCACAAAATTAAAAACTGCCGAAAAAAACGTCGATATTGAAAACCAAATTAATCATGGTAAAAAATCAGTTGTTAGTCCAAGAAATGATTTAAACTACTCGCTTACGTATTAAGTAAATATATATTATGAAAAACTTAATAAATTATTATTTACACAATAGCATAAAGGAATTTAGTGTTAGCTCTGCTTAAAAAGATCTTATTGCCCCTCTGATCTTATTACCGCGCTTTACCCTATATATATTTCATATATATATATAATATCAAATATCGATAAATTTTCGATAAAAGATCTTACAATCGAGGTCATTTACAAATAGTTAAAAATTAATCTTATGTAAATACCATGAAATAGCATTAATAACACAAATAATAATGATAATAATAATAACGATAAATTATAAGAATAATAAGAAAATTATATGATATCAATTTTAAAACAACAATTAAGTATAATGCACAGACAGGAAAGTTACAAACAGTTATGTACTGACAAAACGTAACAACTTACCATGTAACTAAAACAGTTACTGCAAAAAAAAGTAACAATGATTTAATAAATATAATAATCTTAATATCAATAATCATATAAAAAAAAGTAATATAAATATTTTTTTTAAAATAACAATAAATAAACAAACAAAAAATTTTCAATAATATTCACAAATAAAAATGTGTCACCCACCCACACACACAAACATTTAGTCACAAAAAGTATAGAGTTTTCGTAATAAATGACAATATTAAAATAAAAAAGTAAATGATATCAAGCAAACACATATAGTCCTTCAAAAATAATAAAATTTAAAAAAATATTCTTTTACGTTTCTTCAAAAACGGAGAAATTTTTATATTTTGTTTAAATTCTTTGTAATTACTTTCCATTTTCGTAGGATTTTTTCTCTTAACTTTGGTTTTTTGTCTTTTCTTTTTCTTATCTCATTTCTCTTTTGTTAATTTGTTTGATTTAAGTTTTAACTTTTTATGGTTTTTTTAGTATATAACAAAAACAAATTGAAAATTAAAGAAGCACTCCATATTAAATGGGAAAACCCATCTTTAAATAAACAAACTGTTCGTTATAATATAAATTTGTCTAGTTTTTTTTGCTTGTTTTTTATTTACTTATAATTTTATTTTTATATTTTTTTGCTATTTGCGATATCATAATTTGTATTATAATTTTTATTGGTTTGTAACAATTCTATTTGTTTATTAATATTTCTCTGTAATGTATATATTATATATATATATATATGTATATATATATATATATATATATATATATATATATATATATATATATATACATATATATATATATATATATATATATATATATATATATATATATATATATATATATATATATATATATATATATATATATATAAGTTAATAAATAAACATATTAAAGTATATAAAACTTTAAGAAGTGTCTTTGGCCATCTTAAATTTAAGGCGCTTTAAATGTTTACCGCATTTATTGTCGCGGTCTGTTGTTAGTTCGGCGAAGTATCTTATTCATAATTAGCCGAAAAGTATGGTTTAAAATGGTGATACGCGAAAAGCACGCATGTAACACGAATTAGGTTTAAACTAAACTTTTTGTGATAAATAATAAACTTTTTATAATAAAGAAGGTTCTTGTCGTTTAATATAAAATTTAATAATAACACTCTTTATTATATATAACTGTTTATGTATTATATATATATATATATATATATATATATATATATATATATATATATATATATATATATATATAAATTATGAATACATATATATATATATAAATTATAAATATATGTAAATTATAAATATATATATATTATATTATTATATTTATTTGTTATAATAGTTATATATATATATATATATATATATATATATATATATATATATATACATATATATATATATATATATATATATATATATATATATATATATATATATATATATATATATATATATATATATATATATATGTATATGTATATGTATATATATATATATGTATATATATGCATATTTTTTTTATATATAAATGTATATATATTTATATAAATATATATAATAAAAAAATATATATTTATATAAATACTTTAATAAAAAATATCCAGCCCCATCCTGTACCCTCAGTCCACGTTGCGGTAACGTTTTTACGTTATGTGACCCCTATTTAGTCAGTTGATGTATGTACTGAAGCACTTGACAACAAGGGATTTCATTAAAAACTTTAACTTTTTCACTAACGTTTATTTCAACAGTACTTTAAATGAAGTAATTAACCTATAATCAAACTTAACAGCTAATCAGCATGCACAACAAATATAAGAGAGGGGGGGAGGGGCTTTTTTGCAAAATATTGACATTAAGTGGGAGTCAATCACTGAGTAGTTTTTTTTTTTTTAATAATTGATAAAAGATTTTCACAATTTTGGGCCCTAATGACAGGTCGTTTTTTTTTGGAGGGAAAAGGACTGTTGAGAGATCTCCAACTCACTAGCTACAGGACTGTTATGATTGCTATATTTGTTATTTGAACTTAAAAGAAATGTTAACTAGTTATTTTTTCAAAACCTTTTTATTCAAAAAAATTAAACTCATAAAAATTTATTAACACTTAATTAACTAAATTATTTTTTTTGACTCTCAAGTCAGAAAAAAATTATGATCTCAAATTTATGTTTATTTTGCCAATCAAAAATATTTGGTATTTTTTATCATTCTGTATTTTTGCTTATTCAATAATATTTTTGCTATTGTTTAATTGTAAACTAAAGATTGTTGTATTGTCAAAACTATTTTTACTCAAATAATCAGGAACATTCAGTTGCTAACTTAATAGCTTCAACTTTCTGTTTTAAAGGTATTTAAGTTTTTTCTTATAAATTTTAATACTGGTTAATCAAATTTGGTTGGGTAGTATTGATATTGGAAGATCAAAACATCATTTTTATCAAAAATAGACTATCATTGATTATTAATCAGCTGTTATTTACAGCACTGAATATATATGTGTGTATATATATATATATATATATATATATATATATATATATATATATATATATATATATATATATATATATATATATATATATATATATATATACACACACATATATATATATATATGTATATATATATGTATATATGTATATCTATATACATACATATATATACATATATATATATATATATATTTATATATATATATATATATATATATATATATATATATATATATATATATATATCAGTCTTCTTCGTTTAAAATTTAATGCCAGCGCACTAAAAGTGCTGGCTAAATAAATATTATAAAAAATTCATCTCAGTTTGCTATTTAGATTAAAATTAAAAAAAAAAATGCTTTGAATGAGTTTTAAATAAAGCGAAGGCAAAACAAATGTTTAATTTAAATTCTAGGTAAAAGTATTAAAATAAAAACAGCAGTAAATCAATTAAAATACAAACTGCAAAAAAAACAAAAACTTTTTATGTTCTTATTTAAACAAAAATAAAAACAATTAAAATATAAAAATGAATGTTTTGTTTTTACGAAGTTTATGGAGGCATGTGGGCAAGCATGAAAAGTCTTTAGTGTGAAAGGCCTGGCCATACGGAGAGGAATAATATACATGATATATAAAATTATAACTAGTTATAATCTAGTTTCTGAAGTTTAAACTTGTAAGGGTTGCATGTTATACCTAGATAGTCAGTCATTGTATGCACTGAAGCTCAATATAATTATATCAATGATATAATTATATTTTAATTTTAAGAATGGCAAACAGACATTTTTAAAATTTGTTTTTAAATTTTGAATAAAATAATTAAAATAGCAATGACAAAACTTTATTTAAATTCTAAATTATTAAAATTTTAATGGAAAAAGTGTTTCATTAAAATTCTAAATAAAATAATTAAAATAAAAACAGCAAAACTTTTTTTTATAAATTCTGAACAAATTAATATAAAAACATGAAAATATTTTATTTAAATAAAATGTTTTAATGTGTTTTTTCAATGAATTTGTTTTTATTTTAATTATTTTGATTAGATTTAATCAAATTCAATATGAAATAAGTAAAATAAAATTTAATTAAATTTAAAATTGAATAATTCAGATAAAAAGGATAAAACAAACATTTTTTATAAGTTCTAAATAAATGCAAAAAACAAAAAAACCCGTAAAAAAACAAAACAGAAAAATGAACATCTTATTTTTGAGAATTGGAAAACGCATGTTTTATCAATTCAAACTAAAATAATTAAAATAAAATCTGAAAACTGTTTTATTTAAATTCTTAATATAGTGGTAAAATGTTTGTTTTTTAATTTTATGAGCAAAGGCCAATGTTTAAAAGAGAAGTTGGTGAACTTGGTGTTTTGTTTCTTTTTCTTCTCAATTTCTTCTTAAATAATGTTAGCATTTCGTTGATTTGTCGAACCCTGTTTCTAATTTTTGTGCTGACCTGGACTGACCTGAAACATTTTTAAGTTGGCAATTTTTTGCAGACCTTATTTTCAAATATACAGTATATAATTATATACAAAAATTTAATGTTTTTGTTATTTTTTTACATATTTATTACATTTTTGAACAGTTTAAAACATTTGAGAAAATGCAGTCCTATTCATAACTAGTTCAACATAAATTTAATGAAAAAACTTTTCGATATATAACTTTTTTTTAGATTTTTATATTAAAACGCTTTTTGTGTTCGAAATTTCTATATAATTAAATAATCTTGTTTTTTATTGGCAAATTATGCCAACCTCAATCAAAAAGATTGAAGTCGGCATAATTTGCCGACCTCAATCTTTTAGAGGTCGGCAAAAAAATGTAATACAAAGGTCTTACCATAAAACATAAAAAACCAGCTCAGCAGTTTTTTGAATACAGTTCTACTTAAATTCAATTCTGCTTAAAATTAAAACATGAAGAATTCTTCAGAATACATAATTCTACTTAAATTAACACAACAGAAATTCTAATAGAATAAGCAATTTTATTTAAATAATTCTATAAAAAAAACCTTGTTATAAAAAAGTAAAAGCAAAATTAAATTAAAACAAAAAAAGCTTGTTATAAAAAAGTTAAAGTATTTAAGATAAGTTTGATTTTTCTTGATTTTTCTCTAGAAAACTCCTCTTGAAAAGTTGTGAATAAAAATACGTTTTACAATATATTTATTTTTTTATAAAAAGTTATATTTTTTCAAATAAATATTTATTATAGTTATTTAACATAGCAATGGTGATGGCACAATATCCTAATACCCAATATGTTGCACATGAGTTCGTCCGTCAATACTATACAATGCTTCATAAAGATCCTTCTCAATTACACAGGTATAAAGTTAATTTTAGTAATTTTTTACTTTTCTTTTTGAATTAATAATTTTTCTTGTTGTGCATTTCTTATTTTAAAATGATTATTTAAACAGACATAATTTAACATGCATATGAAACTTCTAACCTTATATTTTGAATAATAACAGACCTTGTTATTAGTTCTTTTGTTTCAATTGAGTAAACAAGGATTTTAATTTTATATAAACTTTTCTGTATTATTTCATGTAACTTTTTTATAATAATATTAAAAAAAAATACTTAAAAGTTAAATAAAAAATTTCTTTCTTGACTTTTCATACAAATGAAAACTAGTTTTTTTTTTGTAAAATAACTTTTTTGCTATCAAGATTAAAATTTTCTTAAATTGAAAATAAAAATGAATTACTTGATATATATATATATATATATATATATATATATATATATATATATATATATATATATATATATATATATATATATATATATATATATATATATATAAAAGTATTAATATAAAAAAAGAATATTAATAATAAAAATAAATATTACTAATAATAATAAACATTAAAAATAATAATTTAAAATTTTTACTATTTAAATATCTTAATGTTGATGCAATATTGCTCAACAAAATAGTTTTGTTTTTCAAGAATTTATACTGTAATGCCTAAAAAAAGGCCTGTAGTAATATGTAAAATATGTTCACCAACTTGATTTGCACTTTGTTTTAGATTTTATACAAAAGAATCTCGTTTAACTCATGGTGGTGCTCCCAATTCTAAAATTGAAGATCCTGTTGTAGGTCAAGAGGTATATATCTGTTTGTTTTTGAAATAAAATTTGATTAACAGTATCGGGGTGTTAGCCAGGAATCAGGCCTTGTTAAGAAGTATTACACTATTTAAATTTTACGTACATATTCACAATTTCACTACGCATTTCGCAATTTACGTTACGTTAAAACTTTTTTCAATTAGTTTATTTAAACAGTCTTTTAGAACAGTTTATGCGGAAAACATTAAACTGTAATTAATTGTTGTAAAAAACATTTGTGGAATTTTTTTTTTAATTAGAAAAAAACAGATAAATAAAATAAACTTTTTTCTATTTTTCATTTTTTTTTTTTTTTAATTTATAATTTATTTTATTAAGTTTAAATAAAATTTATTATTAAATATGATTAAATATAAATTTATTTTATTAAATTTAATTAAAGTTCTTTTTAAAATTTTAAAACGCTTCGTTTTATAATTTTTTTTACTGCTATAATTTTCTATGTTAAAGTAAAAAAAAAATTAATAAATTTAATTCAAGTTACTTTAAAATGTTCATATTACTTAACTTTATTTTATATTTCAGTTTTGAAATTGATCCTTGACTGAATGTCGATTAAAAATGATTAACTAGTTAATGAGTAGTATGCAAAGATTTTATTAAAGCTATAATGTTAAAAAAAAAAGGTTGATAGTTTATATTAATTTCAAACTGGAGTTATAAATGTGTTTGGGTTTTCCCTTTGCCTTTAAATGTTATGCAGAAGAGTTTCATTATTTTTATAAAACGAATTAAAATAACTTTTATAACCGAATTAAAATAACACGATCAATAAGTAATCGCTTTAAAAACCCAACTTATATTTATTTTATTTCAAGAACAAAACTAATACTAGTGCTATAAATATATGTAAATTTCAAAATTATAGAGTAGTTGTGTAAATCGTTTAAAATACTCTAAGGTAAGCTTTAAACATTTATATCCCTTTTAAAAAAAAAATAACCATAAAACGAATGCTTTAACGAAAAAAACAAAAGTTCAAATAAGTATGAGATTTTAAAATAAGAAAATTTTTTTTTTTAAACATTTAAATTTTATTTATAATTTTTTTAATAACAATAATGTTCAGTTTAAAGATAGTTCATAAAGATAAAGACTTACAACAATTTTCAATGTGGTTTTAAATTTAATTACAATGAGGTACTTTAAAACACCAACTGGCGTAATTAAACTTTTATTGATGTAAATATCTTTATTGAGTAAAGTTACATTTATTCGTGTTATGCTTTTGCATTATACAACAAAGTCTCATAACAAGGCCTGGGAATATTTTTTTTTTCAGGTTTTGCAATATTGGATATATTTATTATTGTTCTACAAAATATTTGGGATTTTGATTGAAATTGTCCTATTTGCAAAAAAAAAAAAAAATCACTGTTTTTTTAACACTTTGGGAATTTGGCAGTATATGTGGTGCCATTGAACTGGCTATCACCCTTAGTATCATGTTCACAAACGTGGGACAAAAGAACAGTGGAGAACAATATTATGATTTTATCAGGGATAATAACTGTTTTATGTTATACAACTAACAACAGTCTTGTTTTGCAGAAAGTTATAGTAACCTAAAGCAGCGTGGTGTCTTGTAATAAAACATTGCTTTTAAATAAAAAAATCATTAATGATTATAATGTTCTACCATTAGTTCTACCATTATAATAGTAACAAATTTCATGAAGATATTATCAAAAATACTATGATACAATACTTAGATAAAACAGGATTGTTTAGCTATCATGCAATAAAATAAATCATTCATCAGAAAAAAAACAAAAGGTCATTTGTAGTTTGCTAAGTGTGTCCCACCTTTGTGAGTGAAGGCTCAAACAAAAATTTTTAGCTCATACTAAAGACAAAGGAACAGTGGAGAATAATATTATCGTCTGATGAGAATAAGTTTTACATAAATTTTTTTTTTTTAAACATCTTCGCTTCCAACAAAGCTGCAAGCAGCCACTAGTTAAAGTTGGAAGTTACTGAAGAAGAAAAGATGAAGATTGTAGAGCAAGATAACGATTGACAGACGACTTAAAAGATTGCAAATTATATGAATCAGGAAAGCAAGATGAAGGAAGTGAATTCCAAAGAGCTGATGTTCGAAGAAAAAAACTAGACGAATAAGCGTTTTTGGAGCACTTAGGAACAGTCACAGAAAAAGGACGACACTTAATTGAATGACGAGTAACAAGAGAATGAATTTTAGTAGATGGCACAAGAGACGCTAGCTCTTTAGAGCAGTGCCCATTATAGTATTTTTAGAAAAGAGAAAGAGAAGCAACATTACGACGATGTGATAATGGTTGGAGGTTGGCTGCAAGAGCAGGTCCAACTATGTTTACAATGCGTTTTTGCACTTTGTCCAAAAGAGAAAGGGCATAATTAGAAGATCCGCCCCACATATGGCAACAGTATTCCATACAAGGCCGGAATTGAGATTTATAGAGATAGAGAATAGAATCAGAAGTAAGAAAGTGACGAGCTCAATAAAGAGATGCAACCTTAACAGATGCTAATTTTGCAACTGATTTGATATATGGTTTCCAAGAAAGATTAGAAGTAAGAGTTAATCCTAGAAGATGAAGAGTAGGTGACTCATCGAGTACATCACCGTTCATAAATATAGGAAGATCTAAATTATTGCGATAACGATTGGCTGAAAAAAATGGAGTTTTATTTGAATTGAAGTTCACCAGCCACTGTGAGCCCCATGCTGTTGCAGAAGTGAGATCCTTTTCAAGCTCAAATGCCCCCTCCAAGCAATCAGAGGGTGTTGGTTTCTTATCACGACAAGAATAAATGGTAGTATCATCAGCAAACAATGCCACCTTAGATGTGAGAATATCTGGAAGATCGTTAATGTAAATTAAAAAGAGTATAGGGCCAAGGATAGAACCTTGAGGAACCCCTGAAGTTAAAGAATAAGAAGAAGAGTGTTGTCCATCGAGGACAACTTTTATACTACGATTGGAAAGGAAGGATTCAATGATCTTAAAGATGTTGCTGGATACACTATAAGAAGAAAGCTTATGGAGAAGACCAGCATGCCAAACTTTATCAAAAGCTTTTGAAATTTCAAGAGCGATGGTCTTAACCTCTCCACCTTCATCTAATGCACGATAAAATCTGTCAGTTATTACTGTTAGCAAATCAGCTGTAGAACGAGAAGATTGAAATCCATATTATGTATAAATTGTTCTGATGGTAAAAGAAATGTTAGACAGACAGTTGGCTAGCAATTAACACCAATGTACACTATAGGAATTTTTTTTTTAATATATTGTTTTTATAAAAAACAAAATATTTTGACAAGAGAAATTTGAAAGGGTAAAAATCAAGTTTGAAGTTTTTTAAGTTCTCATACTTATTTATGAATAATTATTTAAGTGAATTAATGGGAAACTTAAAAGTAAAAATAAAAGATTAAAATTTTTTTTTGAATTTGTCAAGTTGTGTGATTTTTTGCTCTTTTAAAAATTTTTTTCAATAAAATGTAATGTTTTTTAAACAGTTACAAAATTATGTTTAAAATATAGAATTACTCTATTTCAATGCATTAGAAGAATAATGTGAAAGCATTGTGTGTGGTCTAAAATTAACTTTATTTATTTTTAAAATAAATAAAGTTAATTTTAGACCACACACAGTGTGATAGACCATGCCAAAAATTAACAACCAGGATTCCTCTTTTGTATTCATTTAAATCAATATCTGGACATTTCAATGAATTTATTTTAATAAGTACAAAATAAATATGACCATTTGATTATCATTTAGCATTAATTTTTATAACAATGTTAAATCTTACTATTTTCATAGGTGCGTGCAAATAAATAAATCAATTTTGTACATTGTCATGCAGCTAACATAAAATCATCATGCAGCTAACATAGAATTAAAAAATCAGCTAAAAGCTCCAACTCCCTCTTGTAATCAACACTTCTCTTCAATGTTCTATTACTTGGAACTGAAGAGCACTGAAGTGTGGTCCACAGTCCATGTTTGTGGCCATCTATGAGACTTTCCTTGCGATAGACTCATATATTTACTAAAGTCTATGCTCTTGCACTCCTTTACTTTCTCTGAAAACATCCTATTAGTTATGTTTTGTTTTAAAACCTTAATTTTTACTTTAATTAATTTTAACTTTTTTTAAGTTCTAAAATGTTTTTGCATCTACTAATGGAGTAGTGTTGACTTGAATTGGTTTGTTCACTATCTGCCATTTTAATTAATACTTTTCTGTACTCCTTGATGAACTAAAGCCTAATAAACCATTTCACATTTACACTTAGGCTCAGAAGAGACTCTAGAATTCAAAAATGCATAACTTGGGTAAAAAAAATTTTTTTTTTTATCTGGGGTTAAAAATATGAAAAAACTGGAAATTTTGAAAGTTTTTAGGCTTTAAAAAATTGTATTAAAAATAATACTATGTAATTTTCGATTAATATCAACTATATAATTATTTCAAATAATATATACTATACTATACATTTGATTTAAAATTTCTCTGTTTTTATGTTATTTGGTATTTTTATAGAAACTTTAAAAAATACTTTGGCTAAATTAAAATAAAGTTTTTAGAAACTATTTAAAAAAAATTTTTATATTAAATTTTTACTGTATGTCTTCAGAAAATCTTTGACTGTTGCAATACTAATTTAATGACTGTTGCAATACTAATTTAATGACTGTTGCAATACTAATTTAAACATGTTTTTTCAATTTATTAAGTATTGTTTGCAGCTAAAAATAATTTAATTATTTAAATGTTTTTTTTCAATGTATCCAATTCAAACCTAAGTAATCTTCTATTTAACATTTCTTTGGTATTTAGTTCTTCTCTTTCATTATCAATAGTTAGGACAATAAGTTCTGGCAAATCTTGAATAATTTGTGTTTCCCTTATAAAAAACACAAGATGTAATGATCTCAATACATTTGTTGAATACAATGTTGTATTTTTACCATCTTAATGGCATATTAGTTTCAGGGGAATAAATCCATATTGAAACACAGGCATCCTTAATATACATTTAATACTTATCACTATCTACTATTCAAAGCATAATTAATATTCATTCTTATAAGGTCTGTGTATTGAACAGCAACACTTTTTTCATCAAACATGAGTAATGCTAGAACTCTCTTCAATTTTTCAAAAATCTAGAAAACACTCTGACCTCTCCAACTATCCTATGATTAGTCTGATTCACTATTATTAGATTCACTCTGTTATTAGATTCACTCTGTTATTAGTTTCTTTATATAAAAGTTTTGAGGTTATTAAATTATTTCTTTTTAACTGCAGTAGCAAAGTTATTCTTGAAGGCCTACCCTCTTCCTTATTTCATGTAACTTTAAGGGTACCACAAGGTTCTACTTTTGCTCCTCTATTATTTCTTATCTACAATAACAATCTTCATGAAATCTAAAGTGGCTCTATTTACTGATGACTCAACTTTATACTCTTGTTTTGAATAAAAATCTTCACTTTTTAATTGCTTAGAACAAGCAGCAATTTTAAATCTGATTTCTCTTCTGTAACAGCCTAAGGGTTGCAGTGGCTTGTGGATTTAAATTCTAGACTTAAAATCCACAGTCTTTGTTAGACAACGAAACTTATTTATTTACTGAAAAAAAAAATTGCAATATTGTTGGCATTTTTATATTGTATTCACAAATAATAACCCTCTTACTCTCAGACAAAGTCTAAAAGCACATTTTTAATGTAATTAGACCTGCTTAATCTGCCAAACTTGAGCCATTCTCCCATTGTTGTAAGGTTGCATTTCTTTCTTTTTTCTACAAATACTATCAAGGTCGATGCTCAAACAATCTATCATCTCTATTACTATAAACCAAAACTCATTCTTGCTTGGCTTTTTGTTCAACAAGTTGCATCCTTTTACTATATGTGTCCCTTCGTGCTATAAAAACTTTTATTAATCCAGTTTTTTTCCTTGAATTTAAAAAAACCTTATAACTCTTACCCATCTTTATGTTTTCCTTTTTTATACAACTTACAACTTTTCACGTCTTCATTTATACATTTCCTAGTATTTTAACTTATTCTCTATTCTAAAGAAATTCATAACTTAATTTGTTGTTGCTTGCAATCTTGTTGGAAGTAAATTAGAGTTTAAAAATATATAAATTTATGCCAGTATTTAATAAATAGTAAATGCTAAGTCTTATAATTTTGCCGGGGCCGGGTTTGCAAAAAGTCTCATTTTTTAGTCAGGGCTAGGGCTGGGGCCCCAGTCACTTACTATGTGACACATAACAAATCTATTACTGCACATTATACATTATAAGATCTTTTTTGAATATAAATATATTGGCTGTTCTTGTTAAAGAAGCACATTTAGGTGGTGGCAATACACAGACTATGTTTGATAAGTAAACTGTTCTTTCTTGTTTAGTATTATGAAAAACAAATTTCCAGGTACTCGGGTTCTTTCTTAGAAATAAAACTTAATATTCCATAGGGTTGTATTGTAGGGTTGTAGAATAGGTTACCACCTGTCCAATATAATATAATGTTAAACAGTTTTTTTTTTTTTTTCAAACTTTATTAATACAAAGCTTTTTTAATTTAATATTTTCTGTCATAACTTGAATTTTGTTCTCAATATTAGATCCTTCAGACATCTCTTCAAAAGTAGAACAAGAACTTTCTTTTAAACTTACATATTGGTCTCATCTTCAATATCAGTTTAAAGTTTTTTTTTTTGTTTTTTTTTGTTTGGTTTTTTTGTTTGTGTCTGGTAGCAAATTTAATGCATATTTTATCTCTCTAGCTTTTTGTTTTCTGTCATGCTCTTGTTTCTTCATCTCTTTTGATCTTTCTATTTCTATCAGTCTTTTTTTTGGGAGTATCTGAATATATTCTTGACTTTCCTTGCAGTTTTTCTTTCTTTGTGCTTTTAGGTGCATTCCTGTCCACCATAGGGTAAGGTCGAATAATTTCTGGAGTTATTAATTCCACAGATCATCTAGATGGTGATGCAGGTAGCACTCTTGATAGATCTTGTTGAGAAAGTTTATTTCTTAAAATATAATTTGTTGCATATTGTAATCTGTGACTGCTTTAGAACTGAATTGGTAAACTTGCACAGCAGCAAAGTCATCGTCACTGAAATTCAATTTGTTAAATGGTCACATCCTAGTTTTTTCAAAAGCATTTGAAACGTTTTTGAAATTCGATGATTCAAATAGGTAGTTTTGACCAGTTTTGGAATATTGTTTATATTAAGAGTTTTTCCTGGGTTATTCAAATGCCAATCATTATACGCAATCTTTAGCTTGACCTTAAAAGGTCTTTAGCTTGGTCTTAAATATTCCCTCACCTAGATTGGAGAAAATGAGTTGTGTGAGGAGGAAACGACAAAAAAATAATGGCGTTACCACAAGCATAGTCCACCACTTCTATTACCACATGGCTTTCCTGACTGTCGACGAAGAGCAGAATAGGGTTTTTAGAGCTAAATGTTTTTCTTTTAATATATTTTTGGACCTCCAAAAATTTTTATTTTAACTTTGTCAAACAAAATTAATGTAATAAAAAAACATTGTTAGAATGCACAAGAAAAAATTTATTTTAGTATATAATATTTAGTATATATATTATTTTAGTATATATAATATAGTAGTAAAAATTTATTTTCACGTGCATTCTAGTAATGTTATTTATTACCTTAATTTTTTTTTGACAAAAATAAAATAAAAGTTTATTTTACCAATGAAAAATGTAAGAGATTCAGTGTTGTTAATGATTCAACTGCCCATTCACATTGTTCAAAATGCGACTAAAATATTTAAAAAATGATACATTAGCATTTTGAATTGAAATTTTAAAACTCATTTTAACAAAAATTTAAGAAACGTGCTTCAAAATGCATCAATGTTTAAAAAAACAGTACTTTAAAATTAAAAATTGCATGTCAGCTTTTTTTTACTACTTTTAGTAAAGTTATATAATGCACCACAGTATATTTATTATTAAACAAAGTGTATACTACTTTGAATGTTTTTTAAAAGTTTATTTTAAATAACCCCAAGGAATAAAATTTACATAGTTCAAAATGTGGTTTTATTACTAAATACTCTTTTCTAAGTAACTAACTGTCTGATCATTGTCTGGTTTTTTAATTTCGATCACCCTTTAAGAAAATGAGTCGTCCTGTGCCACCGGATGACTGGTGGCACGGGATGCATTTTTGACAGCCCGACTGTATTTGGGCGCTGCCCCAATTCCGAAATTGAGAACCTTTTTCTTATAATATTTTTTATGGCATATGTTTTTTTGAGAAAAATTGCCTAATTAAGCAAATTTTCTTAAGGCAGGCGCCGGCACAAGGGGTACCGCTGTCCAAATTATTTTCTTAAAATAGCCCCTGACTGTGTATATATATTTTTTTAATATATATATATTTTTTTTGATTAATGACTTGGTTTTTGAATTTAATTTGAAAGTTCAAAAGTTTGTCGTAGTTTTATTTAAAAGTTTTGAAGAATATTTAATTTTTGACAACTCTGAGGTTAATTTTGAAAACATGACATTTACAAATAAAACATTTTACATAATTTTATTTATTTATAATGGGTGTTTTTTTGTTGTTGTTTTTTTAATATACTTACAAAAATATATATCATAGAACTTACTGCTTTTAAAGAATTTTATTTGGTGTTCTTTTTTAAGTAAATTTTATTTATCTTATTATTATATATATTTTTGTTTTAGGCAATTCATGAAAAAATTTCTCAATTGAATTTTAACAATTGTTATGCAAAAATCAGATCTGTGGACAGCCATCCCACAATTGGCCATGGTGTGGTCATTCAAGTCACTGGGGAATTATCTAACTCTGGTATGGCGATGAGGAAATTCATGCAAACATTTGTACTAGCACAGCAGGTAAGAGTTATTTATTTTCCCTGTTTTCAGGTATAATATTAACTATGACTATGTGCTCGAATATAAAATTCCACACCTGTATGAGGTCCTAGCTTTTTTCGGTGAAAGTGAAGGCTTGTTACCTGTAATGTCTAATGCATGCATTCAATCAATCAAATTCCATTCTGTTTTTTTAAATGTTTGCTTTAAATATATATTTATTTGTTTGTGTGTATGTTCATTTATATACTTATACTTGTGTCATTCGTTTTGACAAATTCATCATTTTTTAGTTACTATCATATTAGCTAATTTTTTTGATTCATTACAGTATGTGTTTAGCACAATCAGATGTTGTAATCTGTCATTTTTATCAGTTTTTTTTTTAAATCTCAGTTATAGTTGTGTCAAATCATTATATTTCAACCAATTTAAAGAAAACTTTGTGGGGCACCATCTCTGATTTTCCTGATTTTTACATATTATGTGCATTATGTAGATAGGTTAAATTTGAAATTTCAGACTTCCAAGTACAACGGTTCAGAAATTATAGCCTTACAAACATGACACAGCGGCCCCCCTCGATTTACAAATGGTCAAAACAGACTACTTTAGGGCTGTATAACTTTTTTCTCAATTTCAACAAGTGTTTCATTTTTTCTAGAACTATTCTGGATAGCTCTCTCTTTAAAAAAGTGGTTTTTATTAACTTGTGTTAAATTAGAAAAAATTATGACCTCCTCATTTTTGGAAAAAATCCTAAAATTGCTAAAATATGCCAAATTGAAACCAACTGTAGCATTATTCTATTCATCCACAAGTTTTTACAGATAAGTTTTCTGATTAGCTACTACTGTCTGCAATAAATGGGCAAAATATAAGCAGCTTGTTGCAGTTTAGAACTTAAATATATCTAAAAGCAAAATGTCCACTCGCCTAAAAAGTCCATTTTTCAGCCATTTTGAGATGCTTGTAAATTTTTCTAACATTCTTCTTGATCTGGTCTTTATAGTAGATAGGGGGCAAAAATAAAGTGGGTAGTAACTTTTTAGAGACCTTCATTATGGTTCAAATAAAGGTCTCTAAATTAATTTAGATATTTAGATACTTAATATCTAAATATCTAAATTAATTTCAAAATAAAACCATTATTTCTTTAAATTCTATTTTATTTTAGGTAATTAGTGGCCTGTATATGGTCTGGACCCCTTCCCCTCCTCACTCACTAAGGGGAGGGGGAGGGGTAGCATCAATCAAAGGGAGAAGGGGGACACAAAAGTAATACACAATTCTGTCAGTCTTTTTTTACTGTACAAACAATATTAAAGGGAAAAAAATCCCTTTAATATTGTTTATACAGTAGTCAAACTTTTTATTACAATTTAATATCTGGTCATTTATGGGCTAATCATTTTACAGTGCCACCAATACCCTCACATGGTGACTTACCATGATTTGTAGCAAAAAATGTCATTCTGCATAAATGTCAAATTCATCTTTATAGAGACAGATATTGGAGAGGTTTTTGTGGTTTTTATAAAGTGCAGCACAACCATCTGAAAAATTTTGAAATGTTAGGATAATCTTTTAAATAATTGTTATTGTCTGAACTTTAAACACCAAACCAGTGTCATGCTCATTATCATCTGACATGAAGCAAAATGATTTTTTTAAGCTGGTCATTTTTGTTTGACAAATAGAGAACAACAAGGTGTAATATGCATTGACTTTAAAGCCAATAGTAACTTTGAATTTCATTTTAAATCACAAACATGTAGTTCTCTGCAAAATCACCTAAGGCAATAAAATAGTCTTTTGACAACTTTTCTTATTGTTGCCTTAGATATCTTGCTTGACATTTTGCAATGTAGGAATGAGCTGAAAACTTGTTTATAAATTAAAACCAAGCAGAACAAGTAAAAACTAATAAAATTTTTGAAGTCAATATTTTCAAAATATTTTTTTGAGAAATTAGGTGGGGCATCGACCCCTGCCCAATGGACCTTCTGGTTGTCTGCCTGGAAACAATTTTTACATATGTTCATCAGAACTACACAAATGCTAAGAGTTTCAGAGCTTCGGTTTGTCTGGAGTTTAGCATGATCCCACAAAAAAAAGGTGGGGCATTTCCTGGTGTCTTGGACCCTGGAAATAAATATTTATTATCACTACAGAAATGCCAAAAGCTTCAACTAGTCTGGAAGGTAATGAAAAATTTATTGCAATGTTCAGCTACAAAAAATGGGGATCCTGCCTCATTATCATATATGCAAATCCATATCTTTGCAGGCCAAAATCCATATGATTTTTGAAAAAACATCGAATATAGAATGTGTAAAATTTAGTTTTGATGCTCAAGAAGGCCACATGGGCTTCTTGAGCGTTAGAACCAGGTTTAGAAAAATTGTCTGAATTTATTTAAATTGATAATTACATTATCAATTTAATATTGACTACCAATAACAATTTTTTACATTTCTGATCATTTCTTTGGATTTTTCACTCCTGAAAATAGCCAGATGCAAATTTTTAATTAAAAAGATCAAATATTTTCAAAGTTATATGACTGAAACCTCTAATTAAGCATTACAATTTTGAGAGACAAAAGGGGCTTGGCCAATATTTGCTAAATGTAAAATGATCGTATTTCAGGATTTTCGTATTTCAGGAGTTAGAGGCTAAAATTTTCTAAAAATTTATAATTATTTTATTACGGACTCTCAACTGTATAAAAATCAACAAAATCTAAGGTATATGGTGACATTTTAGAAAATTTCTGGGTCAATTGACATGGAATTACACATACATTATGTGTGTGTGTGTGTGTGTGTGTGTGTCTGTGTGTGTGTGTGTGTGTATAATGTCCAGGATCCTACTTTAGTGTGGTTTATCTGTTTTCCAAAGTGCTGTTTTATTTAAACATGACATAGAGGAGTTAAAACAACTTGTTACAATCAGATGTTTTTTCTAGTGTTAACTTATTTTGCAGGGCTGAGTAATTTTACTGTTATACACAGTCTGTTTAATGCCATGACTAAGAGTCTATACATACGCATTCATTTCATTCAAATGAAGAAAAAATGAAGAATAATAATTTCTACTAAAATTGTTAGGGCTTAATAACTCTTTTTGTTTTGTTGAATTTTGTTCACCCATATTAAAGTTTTAAATAGAATAAATTTTTAATAACTTTTAGTTAAAATAAAAAAAAAATTAAAAATTGTAAAGCAACAAATATGATTTTATACTATATTTTCTCTTTAGCATTAATGTACCTAATAACATTTTTCATTTAACCTATTTAAACCAAAAGCCAAAAGTTTGTTTAAAAAATAGTAGTGTGTGTATAGTATAGTAGAGTGTTTATTTATAAAGTTATTTAACTTAATTCTACTTTTATATAAATGTAATAGTGTGTGTAGTGGTTAGAGTGTTTATTTATAAAGTTTTTTAACTTAATTCTACTTCTATATAAACGTAATAGTGTGTGTAGTGGTTAGAGTGTTTATTTATAAAGTTATTTAGTTCTACTTCTATATAAATAATCCTCTTTACTTTATTTTTCAGGACTTGAAAAAATACAATGTTTATAATGATATTTTCCGATATCAAGATGAGTACTTTGATGACACAGAAAATGAAGAAACTGTTGATGGAACAATTGGTATAAATTTTAATAGCCTTTTTGTGTTACTTTTCATTGGTTTTAATAAAGTCTATAAGACATTTTTAGTCTTTTTGTATTTCAAATTTTTAAACCATTTTTTTATACATGTTCAATATGTAAACCCCTTGATTTGGTGGGGGTGGTGTGATTACTGATCAGACCACATACAGACCACTGATCACTTTTAATAAAATAGAGTTTAAAGAATGCTTTTAATTTAAAATTAATTTAAATATTTAGAATTTAAGTATCTAAATTAATTTAGAGATCTTCATTTGAACTATAATAAAGGTCTCTAAAAATTTACTGCCTCATTTGTGCCCCTATCTACTATAAAGACCAGATCAAAGAGAGGGCAACCAATTATATCTTTCTTTTTATTAAGAAATGACTTATAGTTAGTTGCACCCTTTACATAGGCCAGTAGGCAGATTAGAGGGGGATTAGTTTCTAGTGACATTCGACCATTGATAATTGAAAAATAGGGTTATCTTAAAATGCTGGCATTTTTAGTGTGAATTTGACAAGTTTATAATGTTTTTTATAGTATTAGCTTATTAGTTTTTCTGCTTTTAAAATATCTGGTTTAAATAATAAATGTAAGTGCTAGCCACAGTTTTTTTAATGATTTAGTTTACAGTTTAGTTTAAAATTTTTAGTTTCAATATTTAATTACTACCTTTCAAAATAATTTAGTTAACACAAACAGATTGAGTTTTCCCTTCTATATTTTATATTGAGTCTGTGGTGATTGGGTGTTCCCTTCTATATTTTATCGATGATGGTAGTAAAAAAATGTTTGTGCAACATTAGGTGTTTCAGTTTATGACACAGCTTGAAACTTTCAACAAGTTAAAAGTTGTAATTAAATGAAAGAGATCCTATTTCTCATTTTATTTAAATGATTTATATAATTTTTTTTTAAATAATTTTTTTACTTTAACCATTAAAGTTAGCTTTCTAATAATTTGATGCAATAAAAACGTGCTTCTAGTTTGCAAATGACAAATTTAAATCATAATTTACTTAAAATGTAATATTCCTTTTATATAATAATTTATAACATATAGTAAAATAAACATATAGTAAAAATAAAAGACTTAAGTAAAATATAAAGTTATTAAATGTGTACATAGTGTGCAGTTTGGAAACTGATCATAATAGACCGCTGTTTCAGGGGTCTGGCGCTTTGCGAAATTCTTTTAAACATTATAAAGACTCTGCTAAATGAAAAGGTTATTATAATATTTTTATAGTAACGCAAAGATTTAGTTGTTTCTTTTGTTTACCTTAAGAAGAATTGTTTTAAATATTTTAAACTTATATTATATATTGCAAACTATGCAAAGCATGAAATGGTTATAAAAATATATTTACTTTTTTATACGGGCTTGTAGCTCACATAACATCACACCTGTAGACATCAACAGTCTCTAAAATCAGTAAATTAAAAATTTTTATAAAATCAATAAATCAAATATTGCTCTTTGTTGCGTATGTTCTACACACAGAGTGACTAGAGCGTTAGTTGTTTTTCCCCCGCCCCTTAAGCATCTATACTTCATTCTTCTACTTTACAAAAGTCTTATCACACATTTTATAGTTTCTTATGATTTTTTATTTTTTATTCAACGACACCATCTACAATATATTTTTATTTTCATGTTTTTTTGTTTTTTTATCTCCCAACTCTACATAACTGGACGGCTCCATTGGTCACTTTGTATCGCATAAACTATTTTAAAAAAGTTATTCTTAATACCAAAAATAATGACTTATAATGAATAATGAATAAATCCCAAAAAATTCTGACTTGTTTGAAGTCAATTTCGGACTTTTATTTTATTTAGATTTATATTCTTATTTTACTGCTATTAAATTTGTATAGTAAAGAAGGATTTCAGCGCCAATTTTTATCTGAGGAGAAGGCGAGAGAAAAAAAAAAGTGTGATTACTCCTCTATTAATGCTACCACTACAAAAACATAAAAATAAATTCTATATAATATGTTTTAAATAAACTGTTTGAAAAGCGATCTCATATACTTTCTAGATAAATATCTAGAGAAATAAAAATCACTATTATCAACTTAAATAACTTTTTCACTTATTTATTAAATTGTAATTAAACATTAGGGATCGTTCATAAATTACGCAACGCTAAACTTATTTAAAAAACAGAAGTAATAGATCTTAAGCTCTTTTAAACAATGATTTTCATTAAACATAATTCGCTATTCTAATTTCTGATTTAAGTAAGGTTTTGCAAGGGAGACTTTTGATCTTTTTTGTTTTGTTTATTAGTAAAATTTAGTGTTGCGTAATTTATTAAGGCTAAAATTCCTAAACTTATTTTCTAAGGTTTAAGATAAGTATACAACTTGTCTCACCACTTGGTGATCCCTTTAAGCAGAAAAAAAACTGTAATTAATAAAATACATTAAATTGCTAGTCATATTTAAAATGAAATGAACTTGGTAAAGATATTCTGAAGAAAAACTTTGATTATTAGATACTTTTTAGTTATTTTATTTCACCCTTTTCCACTATCCCTCATTAGTTCACCTACCTCCAAACAAGCCGAAATATTCTCCTTGAATTTCTAGGTTTTAGTTGTGAAATATATCCAAAAATTTCAAAAGCCATCAATAAAGAGATTAAGCATCTTTGGACCACCATTAAAGTAAAGCGATTTGAAAAATTTTTGAAATTAGGTTTGCCTGTGTTGCCTGTGGAATTGTCTTTTAGTTAAAAATAACCTTTTATTATTATTATTATTTTTAAAACAAGTTCTTTCAGGTTCCTTTAGGAATCAAGAATTTTGAGGAATCCTGATTTGAGAAAAAAAAAAAATTTTTAAACTGTGTCAACCTAGTAAACAAAAAAGCACAGAATAAAATGCTAATTTTGAAAAAAAAAATTGATTTTATGAAAATTTTTAGCGAAAAAAAATCTCAAAAACCTAAAATTGTTGCTTTTTTGCAAATTAAGTAGGAAACAAGGGTTTTTAACGAAATAAAATTACATTTATAAAAGTTTTAATTTTAAATTAATAGTGATATTTTCAAAATCAGCATTTTGCATCTTTTGAGTATCCTTACTAATATAAGATTACTCTTTTACTAATATTAGAACTCGTCTAAATTTTTATGTCTGAGACTTAAGACTCATCTAAATGTGAAAATATTTTAATACTTTCAGATTTAGATGAGTTCTTGAGGTTCTTGAGTATTTCAGCCACTCTTTATATAAATTTATTTAGCATTGGAAAAAATGGAAAAATCCATCCTTTAATGAATTTATTGTTGATATTAAATTTTTGTAATCTGTTTATTACCAAATTTAGTTTGCAATTGATATTTTATGTTTTTCTCTTTGATAGAATCAGAGCCAGGTTATTTGAATCATGAACAAAATACTAACGAAACTTCAAATTTGACTCATGAAAATGAAGGTTGTAAAGAAAGAGCAACTCAAGTAACTTCAGAGTCCTCCTTTGTGCATCAAAATAACAATCATGTTACTAAGTAAAACTTTTTCTTTTTTTTTTAATTTAAATATTTTTTGTTGTTTATGTTGTAATGTTGTTATGTTTATGCTGTTTACTTTGTAAACACATTTATACTAATAAGTTATTTAATAGTTGTATACTTTTTTATTTAAAAATAATTTAATAACTCTATAATTGTTTTGAAATTTCATTTTATAATAACACTATGTAACACAATCTTTTTTCCTGGCTTTTAAGTGTTATATTTCAATTGCTTATGTCTAAAGTATGTGAAAAAATGACTTCATTAAGCACAAATATTGCTTACACAACAACAGCACAAAGAAAACTTGTTTATTTGTGAAAATAGACTGATTTTTTTTATTTTCATCATTATGATCAGGTAAAAACAAAAATTGTACAAGAAATAGATTAATAGTTGAAAAACCACTCAACAAGGTTCAGAAATATTCAGATTTTCTAGATTTACGATTATACTATGAATCACTTTCTTGAAGTAACCGCTAAATGTAGTCCCCCATCATGTTTTCATTATACTGTCCTTGGTAACAAAGTTCAATGTCCAATATATCTTGATGAAAGCACTCGTCTAGGTTTTTGGAGTAAGAACCCATGTTCTTCCTGAATTTTTCGAGGTGCGAATCATGGATATGGACTTCCTACATCCCATTTTGCGTAAATCTTTATGAAAGCTGCACCAACTCCACGTAGCTTTCAGCTTTGTGATTACCTAGGAAGTCCTGAGCAACTGCAACAAAACTGCTCCAAGCCATCTCTCATCTCACTACATTATCACCTTATGCTTGTTTTCTCCCAATTTAGTTGTTTGTTTTTTTAAATGAGGGGGCAATTGTTTATGGGTGAGTTTATGGGTAAATTAATGGGTGAAACACTTTTACTTTTTTTAAGTAAAGAATAAATAAAAACTATCAACAATTTTTTTTTCAACATTTTGGCTTTTACAAAATTTTTGCCTAGTACTCATTAACTAGTTCTTGATTCAAATCATTTCTAATCAACATTCATTCTATGATCAATCTCAAAAATTAATAATAATGAAAAAAGTCTTTCTAATAAAAACCCTACCAATTAAAAGCAAAGAAGATATTAATGTTAATGCTATTTAGTTTATTTGTATTTATAAAAATAAGCCAAACATTATTTATACTGACAAGATCAGGATATAGAAAATTACTTGACACGCATAGTTCTCATAGTTCTGCAAGTTTCTAGAGCTGCTAATGGTGACTTTATAGGTATATGCATTTGTAGACATTTTGTTGAAGTAAGTTAGCCAAAGAAATAGTTAAAAAGAAATTTGTTTTCTTTACAGTTATTCTAATGTGTATTTTAGTTTCAAATGTTTTTTCTCTACTTTGACAAATTAGAACACAAAAGATTAAAGCATTTGGCATAGCAAGTAAATTATATAACTGGATTGAAAGTTTCCTTACATATAAGAAACAGAGAGTTTCTATTGGATAGCTTAGTTTCAGAATGGCCATCTGTTACCAGTGATGTTCCTAAGGGTCCCATTTTGTTTCTGCTGTTCATAAATGACTTGCCAGAAGTTGTGCACAATGACTCACCAAAAGTTGTGCGGAACACATAAAAAAAATGCTGTTGTTAACAAAATAATAGTCATAGAAGTTTTCTTTAATAAACAAGCAGAAATGAAAACCAACCTCGACAACATTGTGAAATGGTGTAATGATTGGCGTATGGAACTTAATTGCAAAAAATGTACGATTATGAGATTCAACAATCAAAATACTCTTTGTGGAATTGTTAAAACATACACTATGAATGTAAATGGAATGATTCATGGACAACCAGATATGAGGTGGAAATATCTAACACTATGTGTTAACAAAGCTTTAAATATAATGGAATTATTAAAAAATGCTTTTGAAAGTAGAGATAGTAAAATGTGGAAAATTGAGTTAACTGCCTATGTGTGACCTTATCTTAAATTTGCAGCTCCAGTATGGAGTCAGCTAAATCTAACAGAGATTTCAATGATTAATAGAGTTCAACGCAGTGCTGCAAAAATCCCCTATTCAAATAGAATTCTTAGTTATGACAAGCGACTTGTTAAATGGGTTTAATGACATTAAACTTTAAAAGAAAACAAAGAGACTTCATTCGCTTATGCAAAATATTAAATCATTTAGAAACTGTCAATCTGTGTGTCAAACCAGTCTTTAAATCAAGTGTTGAATTAGTTAGCCCATGTTCTTCAACTAGAGTTTATAAACATAAAATTGGGATGCAGTGTTTTAATTAATACAGTGTTTTAGTTCAAGAATATATTTATTCTCGAACAGTGTATTTGAGATAAAATTGACTTCAGATATTGTTGTAGCTACTGAGAATTTGAAAAAGTTTAAAGCAAGTCTAGGTGAATGGTTTACAAAAAATGGTTTAAAAAAGAAAAAGAAAAAAAAATTAATTTCTGGGCTGCTATAGCTCTATGTTGCTACATATCAGCTTGTAGATAAGGTCCATGTAGTTTTACTATATATGGTAGATTAGGGTATCATGAGCACCTTAAGCGATAATTGAAATACTTTCAAAAATAATAATGCTGGATCCAAAATTTACTCATGGTTCACATAGATATTTGGGCCCTCAAAATGTTTTCTTTTAAACACAGAGGTCTTAACAAAGCTAAAGTGCTCATATTACCCAAACCACTTAGTGAGCACTTTAAATTACCTCAAAAAAATAACATTAAGTAAAAAAATACTAACCAGACAGTTAAAACTAATTTTTGGAATATAATGATTCGTTATTAACAAATCTTTGCATTAAAAGATCAAATTTTTAAGCCACTTTTTATTGAAATTTGTTTTGTTCAAAAAATAAAAATATTTAAATTTATCTTTATTTTTTAACTTTATTAACTCAAAACTTTGAACAATAAAATTACAAACTTTTTGAATTTAAATTGCAGAAATTTATTTACTATTTTAAATATAGTATATCTTTAAATATAGTCAAAACTAAATGTTTCTGTGCATTGCTTTTCAAACAAAAATGGAACAGATCTCTAGCTAACAAATTTTTCTTTATGAAAAATTAAATTTCATTATTTTAGCATAAAATAATGAAATTTAATTTTTCATAAAGAAAAATTTTAAAGTTCTGGGCTGCAGATTTATTCGTGCATGATGATAATATTTTAACAACCACAAAAATTTAATAGCTTTTTAGTTAAATGAGAGTCACTAATTACTGCTTATAAATTTATGCTAGTTATACTGATTCCAGTTATCACCACATAAAGTCAATTCAAAAAATACAAAGCAATTTTAACTTCACTGCTTACATCTTAGAAATCTTTCAGTATGCTCATATTACCGAGGTGGTCATATTACCCTAATCTACCCTATATATCATGTACACTCCATGCCAAACAAATAGCACACACTATAAATATAATATATTTTTTTCATTTTATACTGTTTTAAACATAAAAATATTGAAAAATAATTATAATCAGAGAAGTAATAAGAAACCATATGATATTTTCTGGTGACAAATGGATAGCACGCATCAGTCATTTAACATTTGATTGCAGCAGACAAATTGCTAATGGTAGGTAAGTGTTACACATATTAACGTAGACCAAAGTGCCATCATATGTGAACTATTCATATGTTTTACAGAGGACTACTGTGGGACGTGGAATTAAGTTAAATGCTGAAGAAGTCACTATGATCAAGGCATTCAAAGCTGCTAATTTATCAACATCTGAGATATTAAAACAAATACAGCAATGTCGGAAAGTGATTGAGAAGATTTTGAAAGATTCTGATACATATTTGAAAACAAAATTCAACCAAAATGCTTCAAAATTAACCAAGCGTGACAAATGTCACATACTACAAGTGGCTTCAAACATTGTCTGTAGTGCCCAATTGATACATGACCAGCTGGATATTGATGTGTTATTGCGTGCGATACAAAGAGCGTTACATGAAGCCAAACATCTGAGACATCACTGGCATTGACATATGCAAAACATATGTCAATGCCAGTGATGCAGAAACATCACACGGAGAAACTTATGACATGCTAACAAATATTTCTCTTGTCCACCTGATTGGGACTTAATTGGTCTGGTGAGAAGAAATTCAATCTTGATGGTCCAGGCGGATATCAATGTTATTGGCATGACTTATAAAAAGAGTCCAAGACTTTCTTGTTGAGAAAAAATGGTGGTGGCGGTGTCATGATTTAGGGTGCATTTTCCAAGGCTGGTGTATCTGAATTAAAGTTCTTAAAAGGGAAACAAACAGCTGAAGACTATTATTACACTCTCTGATTACTTAATACCATACAAGCATGCCAACTATGAACAAACGTTTGTCTTTATGAAAGATAACACATCAATTCATATGGCAAAGACCATGATGGAGTTACTTCTATTATACTAAATATTATGGGTTACTTGTTTCGCCACATGTATGCTAATGGAAAACAATACAGTAACGTCGTGAAACTGAAAATGGCCATCTAGATAAAATGAAACAAAAACCCCAATCTTCGCTTGAAACGCTCATTTCCTTCATACCTAAGGGTTGCATTCAGGTTATTATGAAGAAAGTCTTAGCAATCTGAAAAAACCTGCAGAAATTGTGTGTCTGCTAGTGGTTTGGCACATAATGTATTTTTCATTTTATTCCTTTTTTTGTTTTTTTACATGTTTTAAACAAAAACAAAGACAAAGTTGTCCTTTTTATTGTATTTTATTTCTTGTGTTAAATATGTATTAATCATTGTGTTAAATTTAATACGTTAGTACACCTATTTTTGTTTATAAATTATTGCATGTGCTATTCGTTTGGTGCGGTCTGTATGCTATATATGTTTTTCATATTTTTCTGAAAAATTAAAACCCACTTTTTTAGAATAAGAGCACAAAAAATGATATTAGTAAATGGCATCCTTAGGTATGAATTGTTTGTGATATATATATATATATATATATATATATATATATATATATATATATATATATATATATATATATATATTTATATATAAAGACGATTCTTACGCCAACACATACGTCACTTTTAATTACTTTTGACTTTAGTCCAACATTTGCGTGTTGGACGAAAGTCAAAACCATCGATTTAATTACAAATTAATCGTTTTTTAAAAAAACCACAAAAATGCAAATTTAATTGACTAGAATGTTTTTAAAAACATTCTGAATGTTTTTAAAACGTTCTGAATGTTTTTAACAATATAAACAATGTTTTTATTTTTAATTTTTTTACTGTAAATCATGCGCGGAGTGCTGCTACATCTACTATCTTTTAGCCTGACCCGCAAGGGAGTGCTGCTACATCGACTGAGGGTTTGGTTGGGGCAGGCAGTCTATCAATAAAATAAAATTCTGGTCTTGCATTTTAATTTTTACTTTTTGCCAACAAAATATGGAAAAAACTTTCGGACAACATATAAGAGTTCTATATATATATATATATATATATATATATATATATATATATATATATATATATATATATATATATATATATATATATATATATATATATATATATACATACACACACATATATATATATATACATTCATTCATAGTTTATGTATATATATATATATATATATATATATATTCATTCATCATAGTTTAAATTTGTTTCTTTTTAAAATCTTAAAGTATCTTGATTATATAAATCTTGTGAGATATATATATATATATATATATATATATATATATATATATATATATATATATATATATATATACATATATATATATATATATATATTCATTCATAGTTTAAATTTTGTTTCTTTTTAAAATCTTAGAGTAATAAAATCCTGATTAAAATAGCTACATCTTCCTTGTAATTAAAAATTTTGTTTTTACATAGAGGTTTTTGTAATTACCCATATTAAATTTATAGTATAAATGAAGTTGAAAACGTGGCCTTTGAAGAAACTTCTGGTGAAGATGATTATGATGACTATGAAAACAAAGAAGAGCCAGTTGTTAGTATTATGTGTTTTATTTTTTTTCTTTTAATTTTTTACCTTTTACAACTAGCATTTGTTTTTAGAGTATGTGTATCAATAACATTTAATAATAGCTTGTATTTAAATTATGTTTGTTCTATAAAAGAAATATTTATTAAAGTGTTTATTTAATTAATTTTAAAATCATCTGAATAATTTTTTTATTGAGTGATTGAAACAAAAGTTTAATGCTATTTTGGCAACTTAATTAAAAAAAAAATTATTTTAACCAAAACTTATTTTAAAACTATTTTAAAATAATTTATTTTACTTGAATTATCCCAAAGAATATAATAAAAAAGTAAAAGTATAATTCTACTGGTTAACTTTTAACTGCTAGCTTACTAGTTCTGTAAGCTAGCAGTGCCACCTATTCCATCTCATTGTTGTTAGCCGTTTTTTTTTATGCCATGGTTTGCCTACCAATTACCCTTTACTGTATAGGCAGTTTTGGTCAGGAATGGTGTGTGATTGCATGCAGTTCCTGTTCATGCATGTATTATTTCTTTTCAACAACATGACACAGCTTTTGATATATTTTGAAAATATTTTAAAAATGCACGTTAAAACTATGCTGAACCTTCCTAGAATAAAAATTAAAAAACTAAGCTAAAAAAATTGTATTTGTGCATATATTTTTTTCAACAAGATTCTAAGTCTTTTTTTAACATCATTTTATTTTTTGTTTAATAAATAAGGCTTAAGAAAAATGATTTTAAACACTTCTTTTTTTTTTAAACATCTTCGCTTCCAACAAGGCTGCAAGTAGCCACTAATTAAAGTTGGAAGTTACTGAAGAAGAAAAGATGAAGATTGTAGAGCAAGATAAAAATTGACGGACGACTTAAAAGATTGCAAATTATATGAATCAGGAAAACAAGATGAAGGAAGCAAATTCCAAAGAGCTGATGTTCGAGGAAAAAAACTAGACGATTAAGCGTTTTTGGAGCACTTAGGAACAGTCACAGAAAAAGGATGAGACTTCATTGAATGACGAGTAACATGAGAATAGATTTTCGTAGATGGCACAAGAGATGCTAGCTTTTTAGAGCAGTGTCCATTATAGTATTTTTAGAAAAGAGAAAGAGAAGCAACATTACAACGATGTGACAAAGGTTGGAGGTTGGCTGCAAGAGCAGGTCCAACTATGTTTACAATGCGTTTTTGCACCTTGTCCAAAAGAGAAAGGGCATCATTAGAAGATCCGCACCAGATATGGCAACAGTATTCGAAGGCCGGATTTGAGATTTATAGAGATAGAAAATAGAATCCGAAGTAAGAAAGTGACGAGCTCGATAAAGAGATGCAACCTTAGCAGAATGCTAATTTTGCAACTGATTTGATATATGATTTCCAAGAAAGATTAGAAGTAAGAGTTAATCCAAAAAGATAAAGAGTAGATGACTCATCGAGTTCATGATCGTTCATAAATATAGGAAGATCTGAATTATTGCGATAACGATTGGCTGAAAAAAATTGAGTTTTATTTGTACTGAAGTTCACCAGCCACTGTGAGCCCCATGCTGTACAGAAGTGAGATCTTTTTCAAGCTCAAAAGAGTGTTGGTTTCTTATCACGACAAGAATAAATGGTAGTATCATCAGCAAACAATGCCACCTTAGGTGTGAGAATATCTGGAAGAACGTTAATGTAAATTAAAAACAGTATAGGGCCAAGGATAGAACCTTGAGGAACCCCTGAAGTTAAAGAATAAGAAGAAGAGTGTTTTCCATCGAGGACGACTTTTATGCTATGATTGGAAAGGAAGGATTCAATGATCTTAAAGATGTTGCCGGATACACCATAAGAAAAAAGCTTATGGAGAAGACCAGCATGCCAAACTTTATCAAAAGCTTTTGAAATGTCAAGAACGATGGTCTTAACCTCTCCACCTTCATCTAATGCACGATAAAACCTGTCAGTTATTACTGTTATTAGATTCAAGATGAGAGATTAAGTGTTTGTTAATAAAGATTCAAAAACCTTGCTTATGACAGGAAGAAGACTCATGGGACGGTATCAGGTCGCTCTCCAGAATTTTTGAAAATAGTGATAACAGATGCCGCTTTCCAGCAGGCTGGAAAACAAGACTCTGATAAGCACTTGTTGAATAGTTTTGTGAGTATAGAGGAGAGCTCCGGAGAACACTTCTGCAAGACAATAACAGGTATGTTGTCCGGGCCACAAGCTGTAGAAGAGTTTAGGCAGGAAATCACTTTAGATACAAAAGCTGGAGTGATACGAATGTCAAGCAATGGATCAACCTGTTTGTTGGCAATATCAGGTAGAAAGCAACTAGTGGAATCAAGAGATGATATTGATGAAAAGTTTGTAGCAAACAATTCAGCTTTGTCTTAAGGCGAGGTGACAAAATCTGAACTATACAAGAGAGGTGGAATTAAAGATTTACCCTTATTAATGCTATTAAAGATTCTCCAGAAGTCACAAGAGCCTAATTTTTGAGATAAGATACGTGATTTCTAGCAGTAATAAACAGACGTCTGTTTTCTGGAGTGTTGTTTTGCTGATATATATGGAAGTAACGGATTTGATTGGCAATCGCAGCAACACAGTGTGAGGAAAACCATGGAGGAGAGTAAGGCTTGACCTGGAATTGTCGAGAGGGAACAAAAGATTTCATGCCAGCCTGAAATCATGAAGTTTTAAAAGATGTGCATTTTTCGACAGGAAGACAAAAGATTTCTACCCAAAGGCCATCACGGAAAGAATCCCAGTCAGCTTTACTGTAGTTGTAAGAGGTACGATAATAGAGGGATTCAGGTGATGATAAAGAATGAGATCAAACTGCGATCAGAAGCACTTAAGGGTGAATGTGGAGAAACTGAGCACTGACTAATATCAGAAACAAGACATAACTCGATTAGAGAAGGTAAATGATTCGGGTTGTCTGGAAAGCGAGTTGGAAAGTTGACTATTTGAGTTAGGGATTGAGAAAGGCAAAAGTTGTGGGCTTTAATACCTGCAAAGTCACTGACACTAGAGGCAAGCCATTTAGAGTGGTGAGCATTAAAGTCACCGACATCAACTATATTAGCTGATGGATAATGAGAGAGGGCTTGGTCAATATGATCAGAAATAACATCAAAAAGAGTGTAGTCTTGAGATGAAGGAGAGCGATAAAGAACAAATAGAAAGGCAATAGAGTGAAGTGGTGCTAAATGAAAGCACATAAAAAAATAGTCTGTGGATTCAAACCTAGTTTCCTGACAAATGGGTGAATTCTTACGAATGTAAATGTCCAGGCCAAGCATGTGACTATTGGAGTCTTTAGGAATTAAAGAAAGATAATCATCAATACTAAGATAGCAAGATGAGACAGCTGAACTCAAATTAGTGTCACAAAAAGCAAGTAGGTCTGGTGAACTTTGCAAGAGATAAGACTCAACAGTAGAAAAGTTACTTCAAAGACCACTAATATTAGTGAATTATATTGGTGATGATAGGTTTGGAGAACTTGGTGATGATGATGGTTTTTTGTGTTTTATAGTTTTTGGTACTTAATTCATTTTTAAATTAAATTGAAGAACTTGGCTCAAAGCATAGATAGTACTCAGAACACCGTTTAATTGCCCAAGCAATTGCCTCATTACTACTAATAAACCCTAAGCTGTAACAAAGGGATCCAAATGTGGTCTCCGCAATGCACACCACAAGTACAAACAGGGACACCATCCATGCGCAACATGGCACTGTTAATACTTTGATATTTTTTAGCTGTTGATGGAATTAGCCTCTCTGAGAGCTACTACAGAGTTCGGGAAACCTGACTACCAGCCAGCCTCAGAACCATAAAAATGAGTTTTAGAGCTGTACCCTCATTAGGGGATAATATAATGAGTTGCCTAGTCATAAAAAAAGAAACACAAGCAAAACCCATGCATTGAGTCAAGAAGATCCAGCATTCAACATCCTAGACTAGAAACAATGTGTTAAAAATACATCTGCGCCAGCCTAATAGATAAAGAAGGGGTGCGAAGCTGGTCAACAGATAGAATCTGTTTACCCCTTAAGTCTTCCTTGTAGTTTAAATTAAAAAAAACAAAAGAATAAAATCATTTCTATTTTTTAAATATTTAAATTTATTATAAGTAAATATTTAAGTTTGTATTTTTATTTACATTTTTTGCATTCATTGCATAAATTTTTTTATATGTTTTCTATATTAACTTTAATGGTTCTTTAAAAATGTACTTTGAGATAAAGTTGTTTAAAGTCATCAATTATAAACATACTTATAAAAATTGTTTTGAAATCTTAAAAAACACATAGATTAATAGTTTATTTTGCTGCCTGTAAAAAATAATCTGTAAAACAATCTTAAGATTTTGTCTGGTTTCTTATTCTGTGCTATTGAAGGATAGCATAAACTTGGCTTTAAATATAGAAAAATGTAACCTGGCTGAAAAAAGTCTTGTGTCACTAGATTGTTTTCTCAACAATTTTTAAATCTCTTTATGCTTTGGTATGGATTTCAACAAAGCATTTTTTTATATTTTATTGCTCCACTAGTTAAAAATTTTAAGTTATTTTAAAGGGATGGAAATTTCATATTTTTGTCTCTTTTTACATGGATTTCCCCAATTGCGTTACATCATTTCTTGTTACCATGACCCTCAACTTCATGCTACCTTTCTAACATTTTATTTTAATTTTTTTATTTAATTTTTTTTATATATTTCTAATTCACTAGTAAGATCTAAAAGAAATAAGCTAGTTTGTAGTAGTCTGGACATGATGTTTGTACAAGGTAGGCAAGTATTGGTGTTTGCAGGAGAGAGCAAACAATAATACTCTGCCTGTTGATTTTAGAAACACAAAGTAACAAGTTTTCAACAACATATCTAACTTTATCCATTTTTCATCTTTTATTATGGATTATATTATATGCAGGGCTCAAATAAAGCATATCGTTTTTCTTATCTTCTCAAGTAGTTTTTTCTTAAGATTTTTTTTTTTTTAAAGAAGTTCATTTAAATATAGAATATGTGTTTTATTAATTTAATTATTTTATTTGAATGCAAAAATTGGTTTATAATGTTAGAAGTAAAGGAGGAAATATTTTGATTCTGTTTTGAATGCTTTTATGTTCAAAAATTTATTTATTTAAAAATTTATAATTATTATTATTATTAAAAATTTATTTATTTAAATATTAAAAAAAAAGATATTAAATCAAGTTTATGACCTTGATTTATAAAACCCTAAAAAAAGTTTAAGTTGATTGACTAAGTACAACTGTTCAGTTTGTTGTTTTGAAACTAAACATAAATATTACAGATAATTTTTACATGTTATCTTTCAAGAATTTATGATATGTGTTTATAATATTATATTTGCTAAAAACAATATTTTCATAGGATACTCATGAAAACCCAGAGTTCAATGAAGAAAAAGAAGTTTCAACAGAAACATCATTAGAAACTGATGAAGTTGATGTCCCTGAAAACTCCTATTTTCAGGTATCAAACATATTTCATACATTTAAATTCATGTTTATGAAATTTTTAAAATATTGTTTAACTATTTCAATATTTAGCAGATAATAAATAAATACAAGGTGTATGTGTGTCTAGCTACAATGTGGATCATGATTATTTAAATAATTTTAGGTGGTAAAATAGAATATTGTTAATCTTATTGTGTACATTATAAAACTTGCTTAGTTGGAAAGTTAATAAAAAAGCATTTTTATGTAATTTTATGTTTAAAAATAACTTCACTAAGTTAGTTTTCAGTCTTTGTTATGTGACCATGATTGATTTTCTCTTACCAACGCTTTAACAACAAAGCTGTTACTAACATTCGTTATAGTTTCAACACAATAGAGCACAACATTTGATAGAAAATAACTCAATTAAAACTGTATGTAGCTTGTTTCTCGGAAAACTGTTCTCTTGTTTTGGCCTTATAACATGGCATTCGCACTCACCTGATTTAGGGGTATGATAGTGGTAAAATATAAAGTTTTTCTTTACAAATCCTGACAAATACTATGGATTCATTCAGGGGATGTACAGAGATGTGTATTCAGAAAAATTGAGCCCAAAAAGTGAAGTTATTTTTAAATCATAGTACTCACATAAAACAGCTATTCAATAAAAATTCCAATTATGTGTTAATTTTATAATTTACACAATATATATATATATATATATATATATATATATATATATATATATATATATATATAGACACACACACTCACACACACCTATATATATATATACACGTATATATATATATCTTCTATAGCCTATTTAGAATTTGCATTTTTAGAATTTGCATTTGCTCACTTTAAAGCATACTGCGTTTTTAGAAAAAGAAGAAGAAAAAAAAAGAATAATGAAAGAAAAGATTACTGCCCCATGTTAAACCCTCAGTCGATGTAGCAGCACTCCGCTGCAAGTGAGGCTATTTGTCAGTTGATGTATGTACTGAAGCCCTCGGCAGCAGGTTATTTCAGTGTGATATAAGAGTGCTCATCTAAACAAGCAAGTTATGTTCAATTATGTGAACACCAACTTATACGTGAATACCAATATATTAAGTATATTATATATATATATATATATATATATATATATATATATATATATATATATATATATATATATATATATATATATATATATAATATATATATATATATATATATATATATATATATTATATATATATATATATATATATATATATATATATATATATATATATATATACACACACGCCTAATATATTGATATTCACATATAAGTTGGTGTTCATGTATTAATTGATATTTACAAATAAGTAGTATTAAAGAAAAGTTCTTTAAAAATACTGCAAAGATATATACAATCATACCCCATAAAGTGAAAATTAGCTTTGCTGCTATGTTAAGATATTTGATATTTTTATATTTTTCATATTTCATGATTTATTCCATCTAAATTTTCTCCATTTTATTCACACATTTTTTGTTATTTTGTAATTTAGTTTTTAATTTTGATTGATGAGACCAGTTATTATTAAAACTGTATTTTATGCTTAAAATTTTTTAGAATTTTTTTTAACAAATTTATTCCTAACAAGGCCGTAAAGAAACCACTTTAAGTTAAAAGTTAAAGATCTAGAAACAGTTGACATAAGACTTTAAAATCTGTAAGTAGTATAAGTCAGAAAAACATAAAGGGGTGAGAAAATTTAAAAGAAGTTTGAAGAAAAAAACTAGAATAATTTAAATTTTTTAAGTATAAAAGAACAGTTACAGCTGAATGACAACTCACCCAAGGTTTAACTTAAATATGACAACAGTATTCCATTCAAGGGTGCATAATAGGTTTATATATGTAGAGAATCGCACCAGGAGTGAAAAAATGGCAAGTGTTCAATAATTAGAGTTTAAAAGATCAAGGGTTCAGGAAAAATGTAACAGGTTTACATCACGCCTATTAGATGAAAAAGTGGTTCAAAGCTGGTCAACAAAAATTTTCTGTCTACACCTGAATTTTTTACTTAGGAGGCTTTTTTCAAGACAGTAGCCGGATGCAGTTAACATCTGCCCAAGATGAGTATCTTTATTGAGACATAATCTCCTGCCTTTACTTAACCAAGAGCCTCAAAGCAAGAAAAATTAATGAAATTACTAGTAATTTGGACCAGTAAATTGATACAGTAATTAGTTCTAAAAATTATTCCAGAAATTTGTTCAAATCAATTATTTGTTCTCAAGTTTATAATTATTGGTTTTTAAGGATTCCCCTGAACAAGAAGTGGTTGATGATATTGAACCATCTGCTCCTGAAGTTGATGAGCCTCATAAGCCTTGTAAGAAGTCTTTTTTATTTTAACATTATTATTTTAGTTATTTTATTATGAGTTATGTTGCTGTTTATTTAAGTTACATGGGCCAGTCTTGCCAAAAAGAATCCACAAGCATCACCACCTGTTGTTTCTAAACATTCATCCAAAAAAGTAAGTTCTTAAGTTATTAGGCTCTCATTTGAGCAATATTTTATATTTTACTGAATTTGATTCAAGTATATTTTTTTAACAGTTTATCTCTTCTATAATATTTCAGTAAATAGTTGATATATTTATACTTACGATAATCATATATTAATATATTTAAATCTATATGTGTAGTCTATAGTTTTTTTTTTTTTTATTGTTATGTCCAAATCTGTTCAATTTTCAGGACCAAATAAGTTTCATGCTGTTAAAAAAAACCTAAATCTATTGAATAATTTATTAACAACTTTTCTATAACAGTTTAATCATCTAATTACATTATGCAGTTTATTTACATTTGTACATTTATATTTATAGTTTATTTACACATATATTTATAGTTTAGTTACATATATATATATATATATATATATATATATATATATATATATATATATATATATATATATATATATATATATATATATATATATATATATATATATATATATATATATATATATATATATATATATATATATATATATCTATATATATATATATATATATATATGTATATATATATATTTATAGTTTATTTACATATATAATTACTGCTTGTTTACATTTATATTTATAATTGTAGTATTTATTGTTGTAAGTTCTTTTTAAAATTTTTTCTTCATAAAATTGCTTTTAAATAATAATGAGAAAAAAATATGTATTTAAAAAATCTTTAGAACTGTTTGTTTAAATATAGTATTATACAATTTAAAATTTTTGGGTAGTAGTAATGGTAACAAACTAATTTAATTTGATTGTAATTTAAAAAGTGACTTAACAGATTAATATCGAAATAAATAAAAATAAAATCGAAATTGTGAAAAAAGCAATAGTATAGAAAATTCAAAAAGCAGTATAAGATTGAAATTAGAAAAAAATGATTAACATCGAAAAAATTAAAAGTTGAATGTTAAAAATTTTTAAAAATGATTGACTGCCTGCCCAAACTAAACCCCCAGTCCATGAAGTAGCACTTCTCTCATATTCTACCTATTTGTCATTCAATGTAGCAACACTCTCGCATGTTCTACCTCTTTGCTAGTTTTTCGATTCTATTCCTAAATCCGTATTTCGACATTATTCCTTCAAAATGAGTTTCGATTTTTTTTTTTCTTTTTCAAATTAACTTAAAAATTAATTTTAGATATTATTCCCAAAAAGATATTTCAATCAAAAATGTTTTGATATTAATCCGTTTTTCAAGTAATTTTTTCTCAATACTATACTGCTTTTGCAATATTTTAATTATTATTTTTTTTTTTTAATAATTTTTTATTCAACATACAAAATATTTTGTGAGTAAAAAACAGTAAGTAACTTCTAAATAAAAATTTTGAAAACTAATTTATCATTTTTAAAACTATTTATTAACATTTAGATCAGTAGAGAAGAAATAATAGGAGGAGTTGATCATTTGATTTATTTACATGTGTACATAGTACATATATTATTTACTATACAATTGTATACTTATGTGACACATTCCATCAATAAATAAATATACATTTATTAGGTAGTACCAGCTCAACCTCAACAGCCTCAGGTTGTTCCACCAAGCAAAAAAGAAGAAGTTGCTCCTTCTAAAAAGGAACTTAATGAAGAACCTACACGTAAAAGATTACAAGGAGGTACACCAGACAGCCATCAAGTATTTATAGGGAACCTTCCTCCAAATGTAACCGATCGCGAAATTAGAGATGTTTTCAAAGGTATCATTTTTTTATTTTATGCGTGTGTGCCTACATATATATATATATATATATATATATATATATATATATATATATATATATATATATATATATATATATATATATATATATGTGTGTGTGGTAATAGAGAGGGTTATAACCACAATTAGGTAGTCTCCTCATCTTTAGTGACCTTCTTCGCCTTGGGGAGGTGAATTAGCAAAAAAAAAATGTATGTAGTATATAGTGTGTGTATACATATATATACAAAAAATTTTCAAAATTTTAAAATGTCATCTAGAGGTTGCCATCTTGAAAAAACAGCGTTTTTTACACTTTTTTCAACTGTAAACTTGAAAAACTTAAAAAATAATTAAATTTATGTTACGTTACTGGGTGTATATATTAAAGGTTATTATATGAACATTTGGTGAAATTTTCAGAAAAATTGGTAAATGTCTAGAGGTCGCCGTATTAAAATATAAAGCTAAAAAACTTGTTATTTTTTTAAATCTTAAAAAAAATTTAACTGGGCTATTTTTAGGCTTCAGCTAAGAATAATAATTAATAAAGAAGATATTAGTAACATACAAAATACTATAAATTATTAATTAGTTTTGATTTCGAATCGGATGGATTTTGCTTTCTGTGTTGTTCGACAACTTGCAAAATAAATTGTCGTTGTTCCTCATTTTGTGCACACTCGCGGAAATCACCAATAAGTTTTATTCCTCTTTCGGCGCAATCATTTGTTATCTCTAATTGTTTAACAAAATCGTCTGCAGTTCGATAATCTTGGAAGAATTTTACCCTCTTGTGGATTCATCTGGAGCCATTCCTGGTTGTTTATTAGTCCTAATAAATCAAAAAGAAGCCACGACCGTGGTCCAATTAAAAAATAAATAACGGTTGAAGAACTTAATGTCGGAAATTTTGGTTTCCCAACTAAAAATGTTTTTGGTCTTGGGCTAGAAAAAAGTTTCTTTGCCATTATTGTTCTGGTAAATTCTGACAATTTTTCATTAAATAAAGATAGAATAACAAGCTCTTCTGTTAAATACCAAAGGTGACGGTTAATCGACGAAATCACAGCGGTTGCGATATCTGAATCTTCTTCTTGATACCAGTTCATTGCAAAAAAAAAATTTGAAGTCATCAACTGGAGCAAATACGGAAATCCTCGAGCGGAGAAATTGCATCGAATAAAAAAGACTAATAAACTTAGCCATGCGGTGGATCATAATTTGCTCATTATTGGACATAATAAATTTATTAGATAAGAGTTCCATTTTTAAAATATATATGGAATGTGACATAAATCTGGCATTGTGAATTGCACCTGGTTTGTGAATTTTGAATATTCTTTCCATTGATAGTTTCCCCCCAAGGTAGATAATAGTTAATTCAATTAACTCAAGATAATCTTCTCGCGGAAATATTTTCTCTTCGAGGCATTGGTAAGCCCATTTCAGAACTAAACTTGCTTGATTAAATATTTCTGATTTAATATCAGTAGGCCATTTAAAAAAATTCAGGTTTGAGTAATCAATAACAATTCTAGAAAATTCGGCTCGGAAACGTTGAAAAATATGTTCATCTGGACTTTAGCTACCTCCTCTTAATGCGGTAAATGCATGCTTAATGTGTAGCTCATTATGATGATGGCGACATGCGAGCCATAGAAGAGGTCTCTTTAACTCAATTTCAATTAAAGTTGCTGCTCCTTTTTTATTACCTGTGTTGCTTGCTGTTGTATCAAAGCATATACCAACAATGTTTTCCAAAATGTTCCAATCTTGCGCAAGTTTCACGACCTCGTCACATTGAGTTTTACCTGTCGAATCTTTAATCAAAGGTACACCAATAAATTTCGGTCAGCAAATAAAACTTAAGTTAGTTTCTTAGAATACAAAAATGAAAAATATACATAGGATTTATATAAATAAATAAATAAGTACCCGTTAAGAGATCCGCTAATAAGAACTGCTACACGTTCTTCATTATGAGCTATGTCTAAATGAAAAAGCTTCGAATCCCAGTGCAAAATGGCCTTTTTTATCTCCCAGTCAGCTTTAATTGACAGAACAATATTTTTTCGCGCATTTTGTCTTTGACGATGCACAGTTGATACTGACATAGAAATTTCATTAAGTTTGCCTCCGCTTTTGCAGATGATAGTGGATTGAAATAGAAGTTGTTGGCGAACTGATAAACAACATCGATCAGCCACATATGCCGTTACTTCTGAGAGCTTCTTTGATGATATCTCTAGTGAATTTGTTAAAGGCACCTTTCTTTTCTTTAGTGGTAAAGGAGTAAACTCTGTATCTTTTTGATCTTCTTCGTCAGCACTTTCAACTATTTCACTGACATCAAAGGCACTCGATTTTTGATCTTCGGTTGAACTTCTCTGAAAATCTATGCTTAGTCTATCTTCTCGACGTTCTAAAAATTTTGAAACACCTAGATCGATGCTACCTGTCATATGATACTTTCTGCTATTCTTTTGATCTTCATAAAATGCCCAATCTTCTTTCCATTTTGGTCTACGTGATACTAATAACTGTTCATATGCATTTACTGCTGAAATGTCGCAAAGTTTCTCAAGTTCATTACAAAATGTGACAATTTTTTCTTTTCCAGCTTTAACATCTCGACTTGCGTGATAAATTTTTTTTATTTTCACCATTTCCACAAACAATTTGGTAAGCAATGAAAGACAAGAGTTATCTGAACGAACTGGTACTCCAGCTTTTTCCCAAACTTCCTTAAGCTCACCAAGAACAAGTTTAAAAATATCTCTTGCAGAAGTGTCGCCTTTTGAATAAAAATGTAAATGAGAGTATCTACCCAAAACATGTTTTTTTGTTGGTAGACGACTGAAACTTGATAATTTATTGGATTAACCAATTAACCAATCTTGATTATTTTTTCTCAAGTTCATCGTTACAATAAAATATTCGCTTTTCCAACTAGTTTTAAAATTGTTTTAATATTTCAATTTTGCTAATTGAAATAAGAACGAATTTTTTAAAATGAATTTATGAAATTTATATACATACGTCCAGATGTTTATTTTGCAAACTATTTAATCACACAACAACTTTTAGTGGTCAATTATGCTCAAAACATAAATTATGCATTTTATTTAAGGTGAAAGCATTTAAGCAATTATTCAGCAAAAAAATATGTTGAAAAAATAAAACTTTATAATTCGGCGACCTCTAGACATTTACCAATTTTTCTGAAAATTTCACCAAATGTTCATATAATAACCTTTAATATATACACCCAGTAACGTAACATAAATTTAATTATTTTTTAAGTTTTTCAAGTTTACAGTTGAAAAAAGTGTAAAAAACGCTGTTTTTTCAAGATGGCGACCTCTAGATGACATTTTAAAATTTTGAAAATTTTTCAGACTTTTTTTTGGCACATTATTTACCCCGTTATGCATGTAACGTAATCATTTTCGAAAATTTGTCGGAAATGAAACACCCTAATGTACATATATATATATATATATATATATATATATATATATATATATATATATATATATATATATATATATATATATATATATATATATATATATATATATATATATATATATAAAATTTATATGTATGTAGTATACATATATATATATATATATTTTTTTTTAGATTATTCACCTCCCCAAGGCCCGAGGGGGGCCACTACAGCCGAGGAGGATACTCTTTTTTTTTTTTTCTTTTTTTTTTTTAGTCATTATTTGTGGTGCAACCCTCTCTCAACTCTTTAACTCCGAAACGAACCTTGCCGAGCAAGGCCGCTGCGCGGAGAAACTAAGTAAATATATATATATATATATATATATATATATATATATATATATATAGTATATAGTATATGTTACTTTACCTGCAGTACCTGGAATAAGCTATATGCTAATATTTAATTTACATTTTAATATTGTAACTCTGAGTTTCATGTGTTACCACAATCTTCAGACAAGTAGTAAAAATTTAAATTTAATATGTTTAGTAAATGTTACAGTTTATATTTGTATTTTAGATTGTTACGGGATGGAAATTATGTAGTAGTTAGGTTAATGTTATTATTAATTTGTTAATAGTTAGCTAATAGTTGTGAAATAGTTATATGTTTTAATGCTTGTTTAAAATAATGATTTATATGATAATGTGTATTTATATATTAAAAAAATATAAAATTAAAAATTGATATAAAAATATAAATAATATTATGAAATATATTACAATAGTTGTGTATGTGAGTAATTTATTAGTTAGCCTAGAGATTTATGACATAGAGTAATATAGTTATTTTTAGTTGTCAGTTAGGTTTGTAGCAAGCTTTGAAATTTATATATTTATATATTTATTTATATTTATATATGACGGAAGGGATTACGTCACGGGAAACACAATTATATACAGTATATTCAAAACTTCCAGGCGTGATAAGCATTGTTTGTTCAGCTTATAATAAGAGTATAAAATTACTCAACAGTTTCAAAATAGAGGGAGAAAGTGATAAGATATTTAATTGATTTTTATAAAATATTTTAGATAAGTAATTTTTGTAAAACTTATAAATTATAATAATACTATATAAATTTTGGTAAAACTTTTATTTTGCGTTTAACGTTTAATTTAACAGTAATATTTTTTTTCTTTAATTAACAAAGCACTGATATAAAATATTAGCATCATGTCACTTGGTTTAACATAGAACACATTGTTTTGTTTTGCGCTAACATAATGAATGAACAGTTACAGTTAATTTCTAGAATGGAATGTTAACTATTTTAACAAAGGGCATTTCAAATCCATGTTTATATATAGTATAGTATTTTTATTAAGTATCATTTATCTCAAATTAAATTAAATGATTATGAAATAGACAGCGCCAAAGAAGGTATGACTGAGGAATTAGCAGCATTCAGTTATTAAAAAGAAAAAGAGGACAGACCATTGACAATGGTTGTGGCGAAAATCATTTTTGAAAATTAAATAGTTTTGTAAAATAGTCAAATAACTTTTAAATGAAGTTTCTTGTGTTTTATTAATTTTTTTAACAATTAAAAAAAAAAAGTGAATTAAACATGAACTTATTTATTGAGAAAATATTTTTATGAGCTTAATCATCAATTTTAAAATCTCTTGATCACTCTTGCAAACATTATGCGCATAATTACGTTTGATGACAACTTATTACAATTTTACAAGCATAAAATAACACGCTCTGTAATTTTCTTCAACACAAGTCTTGTATGCGTTTGTGTGTATGTGTGTGTGTATGTATGTGTGTGTATGTGTATATATATATATATAAATATATATATATATATATATATATATATATATATATATATATATATATGCGCCTTTGATGTTTTATCTTCTTGTATAAGAGTGTATGCTATGTTAATAAGAAAACATCAAATATAATGAATTCTCTTAATACAAATAATAATTTATTTTTAGAAATTTTTGCTAAATTGTGGTTACTAGGCATTATCAGCTTGTAAAATTATGCAACATTTTTTGAATGTTAAAAACATTCAAAAAAAGTTTACAACAATTTATAATTTTACAACATTTTAATTTTACAACAAGATCTGTAAATTAGAGAATTGAAATTCTCCAATTTACAGATCTTGTTATTCCGCAAGAAATAACAACGGTGTAAGCAAAGGTCAATATGTTGATTTGCTTCTGATATAGTACGCTCGGTTAAATATTTGTAGGAATCATTTTTGTTTACTTGGTCTATAAGTTCTAATTGCCTTCCTTTAGTGGATTTGATAGGTATAGGTTTAATACATCAAGCAAAACTTGAACCTAGTTTTTGTCGAACTCCCATGAATTTGCTTTACTAATAAAATCAAAAGAATATTACAGTTGTATTTTTGTTTAAGACAGATTGTATTTTCTTTAGTAATTAGTTAGATATTCCATAGTTATGAGTGCCAATAGTTGATATAACTATTCTCATACAATAGGGTTTATCAGGTTTGTGAGCTTTAATTAGACCATACATACAAGGTGGGATTAGATCACTTGGATATATACTATCATACTTTGTTTTTAAAAATCTATTTTTAAATTTTGGTTTTATATACATTATATATATATATTTATATATATATATATATATATTTATATATATATATATATTTATATATATATATATATATATATATATATATATATATATATATATATATTTATAAAAAGATATATATTAAGGGTGCACTGATGCATCGGCCTACTGATGCATTGACTGTTTAGTTGATGCATCGATATAAGTCTCGGTAACCATCAGCTGATGTTGATTGTTTTGAAAAATCTGTTTTGTTTTTGTGTTTCTATATTGTATACAAAAATATAATTTTCCAGAAACAAAAGTCCATGTATAAGCCTAAGTTATTATATAAACATATCTGCAACCACTTAACTTTTAAATATATTTTGAACTGCTTTATATCTCCCTGCGTTTAGTGTCTTTTTGTAATTTAGAAAAGTAATTATATGACTTATGAATTCAAACTAATCAAAGAGATGAGTTTAAAATCAAGAAATATAAATGCAATGTAAGATGTAAAAAAAGTTTTCTGCCAAATTCTTTTTGATATTTTTATTTTGCAAAATTTATTGTTCAACTATGAGCAAAGCAACTAAGCATTAAGCAAATTTCAGCCATTAAGCAAGCATTAAAATTAAGCAAATTTTAGCCAACAAGCTAGTTGGCTAAAGTTTGCTTAATTTTAATGTATATATATAACTTAGGCTTAAACATGGATTTTTGTTTCTGGAAAATTATATCTTTGTATACAATATAGAAACACAAAAACAGCATTAAAATTGACAATTAACATTATATTTTAAAAAAGTCCTAATTTACCTACTAGTAAAAAGAATAAAGTACAGATTCGAATTTAGGAGCTATGCATCGTTATCTGCCGGTACCAACCGGCATCAGCATTGACCAAAAGTAGGCGGTGCACCCCTAATATATATATACATATATATATATACCTGTTATTGTCTTGCAGAAGTGTTCTCCAGAGCTGTCGTCTATACTCTCAAAACTATTCAACAAGTGCTTATCAGAGTCTTGTTTTCCAGCCTGCTGGAAAGCCGCATCTGTTATCCCTATCTTCAAAAATTCTGGGGAGCGATCTGATTCGTCTAACTACCGTCCCATAAGTCTTCTTCCTATCATAAGCAAGGTTTTTGAATCTTTAATTAACAAACATTTAATTTCTCATCTTGAATCTAATAACTTACTTTCTGACCATCAATATGGATTTCGATCTTCTCGTTCTACAGCTGATTTGCTAACAGTAATAACTGACAGGTTTTATCGTGCATTAGATGAAGGTGGAGAGGTTAAGGCCATCGCTCTTGACATTTCAAAAGCGTTTGATAAAGTTTGGCATGCTGGTCTTCTCCATAAGCTTTCTTCTTATGGTGTATCCGGCAACATCTTTAAGATCATTGAATCCTTCCTTTCCAATCGTAGCATAAAAGTTGTCCTCGATGGACAACACTCTTCTTCTTATTCTGTAACTTCAGGGGTTCCTCAAGGTTCTATCCTTGGCCCTATACTCTTTTTAATTTACATTAACGATCTTCCAGATATTCTCACATCTAAGGTGGCATTGTTTGCTGATGATACTACCATTTATTCTTGTCGTGATAAGAAACCAACACCCTCTAATTGCCTGGAGGGGGCATTTGAGCTTGAAAAGGATCTCACTTCTGCTACAGCATGGGGCTCACAGTGGCTGGTGAACTTTAATTCAGATAAAACTCAATTTTTTTTCAGCCAATCGTTATCGCAATAATTTAGATCTTCCTATATTTATGAACGGTGATGTACTCGATGAGTCACCTACTCTTCATCTTCTAGGATTAACTCTTACTTCCAATCTTTCTTGGAAACCATATATCAAATCGGTTGCAAAATTAGCATCTGCTAAGGTTGCATCTCTTTATCGAGCTCGCCACTTTCTTACTCTGGATTCTATTCTCTACCTCTATAAATCTCAAATCCGGCCTTGTATGGAATACTGTTGCCATATCTGGGGCGGATCTTCTAATGATGCCCTTTCTCTTTTAGACAAGGTGCAAAAACACATTGTAAACATAGTTGGACCTGCTCTTGCAGCCAACCTTCAACCATTATCACATCGTCGTAATGTTGCTTCTCTTTCTCTTTTCTACAAATACTATAATGGGCACTGCTCGAAAGAGCTAACGTCACTTGTGCCATCTACTAAAATTCATTCTCGTGTTACTCGTCATTCAATTAAGTGTCATCCTTTTTCTGTGACTGTTCCTAAGTGCTCCAAAAACGCTTATTCGTCTAGTTTTTTTCCTCGAACATCAGCTCTTTGGAATTCGCTTCCTTCATCTTGCTTTCCTGATTCATATAATTTGCAATCTTTTAAATCGTCCGTCAATCGTTATCTTGCTCTACAATCTTCATCTTTTCTCTTACAGTAACTTCCAACTTTAATTAGTGGCTGC